>NC_072771.1:6307987-6415487 GCF_022539595.1 Amphiprion ocellaris | reverse complement strand
AGCTACACTTTCTCTGGTCCACCGAGACCGAAGCTCTGTGACCAACCTGAACCATAGATCCATCACAGGCCACGTGAAGCTGTCTGAGTGTTTATTATGTCGAGCAGGAGAGTCAAACTCATCTTATTCAGGAGCCACATTCAGCCCAGTTTGATCTCAAATGGACCCACCAGTAAAACCAGAGCATGATAACTTATAAATAAACAACAACCCAAAGTGTTTCCTTTGTTTTAGTGCAAAAATTTACATTCTGACATTTAAAGAATTATCTTTTTACAAAACGTCATGAACAACCTGAAATTTCTGAAGAAAAATAAGTTCAATTTCATCAACATTCAGCCTCAGTTTATCATTTCCACATTACAACTTCCAGATCACAAAAGCACAAAACATCCATTCTCAGGTATCTGGAACTACTTTATGATCAAAACGACAAGTCAGGCAAAAAGAAGACAAAAAACAAAAAAAAAAGGACAAAATATTACAAAAACGAGACACAAAGTGACAAAATAATGGACAAATGACACACGCGAGACAAAAAAAGACACAAAATGACAAAAATGAGACAAAAAACAAGAAATAAAGGGAAACACAAAATGACAAAAACAAGACGGAAAACACAAACAAGACAAAAAGGAAACTAAACCGACAAAAACATGAGAAACAATAAAATTTAGACAAAAAAACAAGACGAAATATTACAAATACATGGCACAAAATGTCTAAAGTCAGACAAAAAAAGACAAAAAAACAACAAACAAGGACAAAATATTTCAAAAGCGAGACACAAAGTGACCAAATAATGGACAAATGAGACAAGTGAGACAAAAAAAGACACAAAATGACAAAACAACAGTGAACAATGTAGTGTTTTACTTTATGATCAAAACAACTTGTCATGGTGTGGAAATTATTTTAAGTTTCTAGTTTTACTCATTTACAATCTGCAGTTGATGTCTTCTCTGGGATTTTTACACTTTGAGGGCCGGATTGGACCCTCTGGAGGACTGCTTTTGGCCCGTGGGCCGCATGTTGGACACCCCTGGTCTAGAGTGACAGGTGCAGCTGAAGGATCAGTGAAGTCAGTGTTTAAGGATTGTTTGGTGTGTTTCCTACGTGTGTGTTAGGTACGTATGTGAAATCGGCGTGCACCACAGCGGGAGGGAAGGGGAAGTGTGAGGAATGCGACTACGGGACGTACACGGAGCACCCCAACGGCCTCAAACAGTGCTTCAAGTGCACACAGTGCCGCTCAGGTGACTCTGTTTCACAGCTTTCCACTGTCTAGCGCAATGACTGCAGAAGAACATCAATAGTCAACCTTTTCATGGTGCTCTGAGCATAGATTCTGACTAAACAAGGTCGTCTTCATGTTCGTTTCTCAGACCAGGAAGTCGTACGGCCGTGTGCTCACACTCAGGATGCAGAATGTCGGTGCAGACCTGGGAGGTTCTGTGATCCTGACCAGGCATGTGAAGTCTGCAAGAAGTGTTCAAGGTGAGAGTATGCAAACCGACCTGAGAACCCGTTTCTCAGAGACTGTTTCTGATGGCTTCGCTCACTGGGATTCATTCATGCTTTTAATTAGTCTCTTTCCTGCCTCTAAACTAGGTGTGAAAAGGATGAAGAAGCAGTGAGGAACTGCACTCCTACCAGCAACACAGTGTGCAAGAAAACCCAGCCCAAACCCGGCTCTGCTTCAGGTACAGAACTGTGAAACCTCTGAATAAGCTCTGTTTTCCAGCTTTTAAATGCAGTGTGTGACTACAGATGCGAGGCTGCAGCTGGTTGCATGTTCAGGCAGAGACGGCCCTGTTTCCGGTGATAATCATATTTTCTGTGTAATATGGTGCTGATGGCTGACCATTACGTGTGTCTGTGTTTTATTTTCCAGTAAGAGCTTCGGTGATTGCAATCATCGTCCTGTCTGTTGCTGCTCCAGCAGTCGGCATCATATGTTTTGCATACAAGTGGAGACATAGAAGAGCAGGTAAGTGGAAATAACAAAAACTAAACACAGCGTCTTGTCAAATGCACAACCGCTGTGTAGAGGCTGGAAAAACACATCCCATATCTTTATTACAAGAAATGTAGAAATGGAAAGAAGTGTGAACAAATGTGACCAATATTTAAAGAAACATTTAAAACGATCTTAAGATTTCTGCTTTTTATGTTTAACAGTAGGTTGCAGCTGAATTTCTGACACTGACTGGTGCACATTAAGGCCTGACAAAGGATCCGGTTTTATTATTAACCTTCGTGTCATGATGCAGGTCAAAATTGACCCATATTAAAGTTTGAAAATGTGGAGAAAAAAAACTATTTTCACAGTGAAACTTCTGATGTCCACATTTTCAACATTTTTGGGAAATCTTTGAACGTTTTTTGGTGGGAAAAAGAAATGTTGAAAATGTTTCTTAAGAACATTCACAAAAAAATCAATCAAAATCCAGCGAATTTTGCTGGATTTTGGTTGATTTTTTTTTTTGTGAATGTTCTTAAAGAAAATATTAGAAGTTTTACTGATATATATGTACTCACTTTAGATATTTTTATGATTTTTTTGGGAAGATTTTAACTCATTTTTTGACAGTATTTACAAGAATTTTCTTGCCAATTTTGGGGGATTTTTTTTTTTTTTTTAAAAGTAAAACTTTTAAGGGAAACTTTTAAGGGATTATTGTAATTTTCTTCCTGAAGGTTTTGCAAATTTTCAGAAATTTAGGGAGTTTTTTTGCTGAATATTTGGATTTTTCAGACAAGGAAACAATATTTTTTGGTGCCCGTAAATGAGGACAACAGGAGGGTTAAAGGAGATGATGGCACATGGTAGAACACAACACTTGGAGCTGCTGTGTTGCTTAAGAGGCTCACATTCTGTTCCAAAAGGTAGAGACGAGTCCTCATGAGACTTGAGTCCAGAGACCTTGGATCAAAGCTGCTCACCTTCCAGAGTGAATCCAGCCTCGTCTCGTTCTTTACCAGCTCAATAGACGACAAACTGAGTCATACAGGAAGTTCATGGTGCCGCTCTGGCCACACCCCAGATAGTAGACGTGTTTCACTGCTTCTGATTTCCGTTTGAGACGTCAGAGTTCATTCAGCCCGTGATAGATCAGTGAACCTCATGGTGTCCTTCATATGTTGTCCTGTGTTAGCCGCTAGCTAAACACCCTGCAGCTGCACACACACCACACACTGTATCTGAACAACATAGCAACTAGTCGTTCCCATTTTTTTGTCAATTTATTTGTTATATTCTTGATAAATCATTTATTTTCCACCTGAACAATTCCCAAACCTAGAAATATCTTCTGTGTAGATATATGATGAAGTAAAGTGTCAAATCATCCCAACTTTCAGTTTAAACTGAGGAGCGTCTGGCATTAATTACCCGAAAAATGACATTTTCACTTCTAATTAATGCGACTAAGTATTTCAGCTCACACAGTTCCAGTTCTATTTTAAACACTGCACATGCAGCAGGACTCAAGCACCTAAAATCACAGTGTTTTCTATTAATCTGGCTTCATATCAGTAGTAAAACACCTCTCCTGTGCTTGTTGCTTCTTTGACAGGTGTTTGCTTCATGTTGTGGAGGACTTCCATTTATTTATTTATTTATTTTGCACCAGTAATGGATGCTCACAGGTGATACTGAATCACCTGACATGTTCTTTTTTGCTTCCAGAGCTGCTGCGTCTTCATGATGTTCTTGAAGCTCCGGCTGTCATTAGATGAGGCTTACAGGACTAGCATGGTTTAGCTCGACAAACGAGAGTTTTCCAGACAGTTTCCCTTTAAAAGATGTCCTTTATTATCTACAACTGGTTCTGATTAGAGCAGAAACAAGCTCTGTCTGGAGAGGTTGATGGTGAAGAGGTGGTTGTGGTCCATCAGGTTTGTTTCTGACACACATGGCATCACTCCACACGTTTACTGCCACGCTGCCTGTTTCGTAGAAGTATGGACACAGAGCTGCTGAACCGGATGGACTAGTGGCATGTATGACGTGAAGCGTGTGAGTCGATGAGCTCACAGCAGCAGCAGGAGGAGGCAGTAAACTAAAGACAAAGGCAGACGGAGGTGTGTTTGATTGTAATTATCAGGGAGGCTCACATAAACCTGTTAAAGTGCAGTCTGTCTGGGCGTGTGTCGGTTTCATTCAACTTGAAGTTTTCCTGCTGTCGCTTGTTGGTAAGGTTAATACCAAACGTTCCCACCTGGACTGAGCTGTGGAACGATGATTTTCCCAGAAGCTGCTGCCCAGACTGGCACCGTGTTGGTCAGGCGTTGCTTCTGACTGACTCCACTGATGAAGGCTGGAGCTCACACACAGCAGCAGCGTTTTTCTAATTTAAAAAAAAGACTCGAATGATTAATTGATCACACAGAGTGGCTACTCATATAGATAAATGATTAAAGTTGTATAATCTTCTGTTCACATCCTTTCCTTAGAATCTCAGAGACCCGATGGGATGAAAACTGACCTGGTGAGTTATTTATATTTCTGGCATTACTTTAATGGAAACGGGAGCAAAGCAGCAAAACTCAGCTGATTGCAAACTGTTTGTTTAGATGTGATGGCTTTGTTTCATCAGTGAAAGTAGGATGAATGCCTGCTTGTTCGATCTGAAGACCGTCTGTGTGTTTCAGCAGTACACCGACATCCGTCCCCCTGAGGAGAACAGGGACGGAGAAACCCAAAGGCCAAGCAGCACCAATCTGATCCTGCCCCGGCCACTGGTGAGAGTCAAATCCCCAGCCGGTGTGGAGGATGAGCGTAAAAAGCTGTGTGAAAGCCTCAACAGCTCAGCCAGTAACTCCCAGCACAGCCTAACCGGCCTCGCCTCCTCTGCCTTCCCTTCCCAAGCCAGCCCCAAGATCCTCCGGCTGCCCGACAGGAGGGTGAGAGCAACATCTCCACCCTGCTTCCATCCTCATCTCCAGCCTGCTTCCATCCTCATCTCCAGCCTGCTTCCATCCTCATCTCCAGCCTGCTTCCATCCTTCCAGCCCTGCTTCCTCCTCATCTCCACCCTGCTTCCACCTCATCTCCACCCTGCTTTCATCCTCATCTCCAGCCTACTTCCATCCTCATCTCCAGCCTGCTTCCTCCTCATCTCCAGCCTGATTCCATCCTCATCTCCACCCTGCTTCCATCCTTCCAGCCCTGCTTCCTCCTCATCTCCACCCTGCTTCCACCTCATCTCCACCCTGCTTTCATCCTCATCTCCAGCCTGCTTCCTCCTCATCTCCAGCCTGCTTCCTCCTCATCTCCAGCCTGATTCCATCCTCATCTCCACCCTGCTTCCATCCTCATCTCCACCCTGCTTCCACCTCATCTCCACCCTGCTTCCATCCTCATCTCCAGCCTGCTTCCATCCTTCCAGCCCTGCTTCATCCTCATCTCCAGCCTTCTTCCATCCTCATCTCCAGCCTTCTTCCATCCTCATCTCCACCCTGCTTCTATCCTCATCTCCACCCTGCTTCCATCCTCATCTCCACCCTGCTTCCACCTCATCTCCACCCTGCTTCCATCCTCATCTCCAGCCTACTTCCATCCTCATCTCCAGCCTGCTTCCTCCTCATCTCCAGCCTGATTCCATCCTCATCTCCACCCTGCTTCCATCCTCATCTCCACCCTGCTTCCACCTCATCTCCACCCTGCTTCCATCCTCATCTCCAGCCTGCTTCCATCCTTCCAGCCCTGCTTCATCCTCATCTCCAGCCTTCTTCCATCCTCATCTCCAGCCTTCTTCCATCCTCATCTCCACCCTGCTTCTATCCTCATCTCCACCCTGCTTCCATCCTCATCTCCACCCTGCTTCCACCTCATCTCCACCCTGCTTCCATCCTCATCTCCAGCCTGCTTCCATCCTCATCTCCACCCTGCTTCCATCCTCATCTCCACCCTGCTTCTATCCTCATCTCCACCCTGCTTCCACCTCATCTCCACCCTGCTTCCATCCTCATCTCCACCCTGCTTCCTCCTCATCTCCACCCTGCTTCCATCCTCATCTCCAGCCTGCTTCCATCCTTCCAGCCCTGCTTCATCCTCATCTCCAGCCTTCTTCCATCCTCATCTCCAGCCTTCTTCTATCCTCATCTCCACCCTTCTATCCTCATCTCCACCCTGCTTCCTCCTCATCTCCACCCTGCTTCCTCCTCATCTCCACCTTGCTTCCATCCTCATCTCCACCCTGCTTCCATCCTCATCTCCACCCTGCTTCCATCCTCATCTCCACCCTGCTTCCATCCTCATCTCCACCCTGCTTCCATCCTCATCTCCACCCTGCTTCCTCCTCATCTCCACCCTGCTTCCTCCTCATCTCCACCCTGCTTCCTCCTCATCTCCACCCTTCTATCCTCATCTCCACCCTGCTTCCATCCTCATCTCCACCCTGCTTCCTCCTCATCTCCACCCTGCTTCCATCCTCATCTCCACCCTGCTTCCTCCTCATCTCCACCCTGCTTCCATCCTCATCTCCACCCTGCTTCCATCCTTCTAGTCCTGCTGCTTTTCCTCTCAGCTGCTCATTCCTTGTTTGTTCTGCTGAGAAAGGCTTTGCTTCCTGAACTCCTCAGCTGTGTGATTCGACTCATCTGACTGTTCCTGTTCACCACTTTTTCTCACATTGGTCTCACATGAAGTGCAGGGATCATGTTCTATACAGCTGCCTTGGTAAAACACCACTAGTGCATTTTCATACTACACCAGGATCAAATTCAGATTTCTTTTCTGAAGATTTCTCAGGGGTTCAGATTTCCAGTGTCCTCCAGCAGCATGAGTTCTAGTGCTGTAGTTCTGGACCAATCCCTGTGACTCTGATGATTTAGTGGTAGATCTGTTACCTCTAAACAGAGCCATGTCCTCAGCACTAAACAGGTCTGGTAGAAGTCAGAGACACTCAGCTGTAGAAAATAATGCATTGTCTGTTTGATTTAGTGCATTAATCAGTGTGAAACTAGCTGTGGCTGTTGTCATTGTGAAGTCCAGAGCTGTGATGATATTATTGGAAACAGAAATTGATAACTCAGATATCCTCTACTGCAGCTGGAAAAAACATTATCACAGCTGGAATATGAGATGTTACTTTAACTTCCATTCACACACAACGAACATGCATCGCCGCATTTTGAGAAATCTATCTGGCAAACCAACTTCAGCTCACTGCCCAGCCAAGAGAAGACATTTACACAACTAACAATGTAAAGATTCTGACATTAATGCTTGTTTGTTTTTTCTTTTCTTGATTTAGGAAGATGAGCAGTTTCCCAAGCTTGTTCCTGTCAATGGTAAAGCGTTTTTATTTCCAGTCACAATTTCAGATGTATGTGGATGAGAGGGACATCTGACTGAGTCCATCCAGTCAGCTGTTGTAAATGTTCACAGTAAATGTTAGACTACACCGATGACCAGATTGAGCTGAAAGTCTTTCTCTCGGTTTGCAGGTGAAGAGTCTCTGAGGAAGTGCTTTGAGTACTTTGAAGAAGTCGACGTGGACCAACACAAGAGGTTCTTCCGTAACCTCGGGATTAACGACAACGTGATCAAAAGCAAAGAGCACCTTCTTTATGAGGACAGGATTCATGAACTGCTGAATATCTGGATAGAGAGAGTGGGCAGAGAAGCCAGCTTAAACGATCTGCTGAAAGTTTTGCTGGACATGAGTCAGAGGCGAACAGCTGAGAAGGTCAAAGAGAACGCTATTCTTCATGGTCATTACCTTTGCGAGTGTTAATGAGGGTGGAAATGTTTAAGGAGTCCTTTTGAAAACATGTTGCCTGATGAATAACTGAAGGTCCTTGTTGCTGAAAGCTACTAGTTAGAGGAGCGCTGCACAAGAAGACCATCTAAAGTGCTCTTTGGGCATGAAAACCATGGTTGCCTCTGGAACATGTGGTTTCCATGCATCCTGTTGGGGTTTCTGTTTCATCAGCACCTCACAATGCTACCATACATGGTGATCCTTTGGCTGGAGGCTGTTCTGCCAAAGAGAGAGAGTTTTAATGAGAGGAACCACTAGTAGTGTTGTCTCACGAAGAAGGTCCTCAAACCTTCTTCTATGTCCTGTACTAGCTGAAGGACAGCCGAAGACTATATGTTGAGTAGTTGATCTATTCTGCCTAGAACAAGCCTCTGTCCTACACCCATACAGTGTGTTTGTGCTGCTGTTTCAGTCGGGTTGTGTTACTGTACAGCTGAGATGGAAAAACAGGCTGTTGTTAAGTCCGACTTTGCTTGATTACATCCTTGCTTCCTTTCTCACACTCCAGAATGACAGCTTCAGTGTGGCTGTTTTCTGTCTGGAGGTGATTCATTCCTTTCAGCTACTTAGAATGCTGTGGAATAGTGTTTGTCGTCTTCTATCCTCTACCTGCTGTTCAGAAAATGATTTTTACTTTTCACTCTGGATCTCTACACAGGATGATTGATTCAGTCACTGTTTTTAGACAATTGTGACAACTGTGTTCCTTCAGTTGTATTTATTCAAATTTAACTCAGGAATTAACATCTTAATGTTTGCACTGATTACCAAGAATCCAGATGTGAATATTTAACAAAGGGATCAGTCTGACCAGTCGATGAAGTTGTTATATCAGAGAACTGGCAGTAATTTTATTTAAATCCAGTGCTCTCTGCCTGACTGTGTTCTCCTGAGCTCTAACAGCCTGATAACAGAGATGTGGGTTTTTTTGTTTGCTGTTTATTTATTGTTGTAATCTCCTGGGTGCGTTCTGATTCTAGTTTCTTGTTACACTTCTGTCAGAATCCGGTCATAACAGCCACACCTTGGAGATGAACCAACCACATGCTTCCTCGTCTTGTGCTTCTCTGCTTTACAAATAGGCTAACACGATGTTACATAGTGCCTGTTTTTACATCTTTCTTTAACACGTTTTATCTGTTGCTTTCTGTCACGTTCAGGTCCTATACTGTTTGCCAGGCTGTCGCTTTCTTTTGGTCGTTTTCTCAGCAGAAGCTAAATAGCAGAAGCTAAATTACAGAAGACCATAATAGTCCAACCTGTGTGAACTCAATAAAGCACCACGCTGCTCTGTTCTCTAGTTTTGTTTTTCTTCCTGTTTTTGTGTGAAATTACTCCAGAATATATAGACACTGGAGCAGGAGTAAAGTATATGTAGGAAACTTTCTGTGTACTGATGTGAAAATGCCTTGAATATGATTTAAATTCCCTGAAGTCCGGTCTGTCTGTGTACCAGGACCACCCCCTTCTTAGTGGACTATGAACCACAACACTCACAATAATACAAGATAACGAAGCAAAATAGGAAGTGAAGAACAAAGTCTCAGTTTGGAGAAACAGCGATATGTGGTTCCACACAAACGCTCTCCGTACGTGTTTTTCATTTACACCAAGCAGGAAAAGTCATTCTCACAAAACGGTAACCCTTTATAATGGAAAAATCATAACTTGTTAGAACCAAAACAAACATTTCTGGTATCGTTAAAGATGGTTAAAGTGTCTCAGTAAACTCATAAAGTCTGTTTAAAGCCAACGGAAGGCTGACTTGAATAACTTTTTTTTTTTTTTTCCAAAAAAAATTGCATGATACCAGAGAACAGTGATGTTTTCAAATGTCTTGTTTCTTCTGCCCAACTGCCAAAAATCATTCAGTTCACTGACTCATGATTGGTTATCAAAACTATTATAGGTTTTTTTAAAAAAAAAAAAAAAAAAAAGATCCAGTAGCTAATTGTTGCATCTTAAATCCAGCACTTATTCATTACCTTGGAAACACCTGAACCTGTTTATTGTCACAACTTTCATGATTTTCTCTCTTAAGAATTTAATCTTTGATTTTTTTTAAAAGATGAGTGTTTCGAATTCATTCATATATTTTGGAGAAGTCCAGTCTGACATGAAGGCTGCTTCAGATCAACAGGTAGGAATTACTGAAGTCTTTTCTATGTGTTGGACATTCCTGATTAACCCTCCTGTTGTCTTCATTTGAAGGCACCAAAAAATACTGTTTCCTTTTCTGAAAAAATTCAAAAATTCAGCAAAAAAATTTCCTTAGTTTCTGAAAATTTGCAAAACCTTCAAGAAGAAAATTAAAATAATTCCTTAAAAATTTCCCTCAAAAGTTTTATTTAAAAAAAAAAAAAAATCCCCCGAATTTGGCAATTCTTGTAAATATTTTCCAAAAAAATTAGTAAAAGTCTTGCAAAAAAATCCTAAAAATATGTAAAGTGATTACATATATATCATTAAAACTTCTAATATTTTCTTTAAGAACATTCACAAAAAAAATCAACCAAAATCCAGCAAATTTCGCTGGATTTTGGTTGATTTTTTTTAACATTTCTTTCCACCAAAAAATGCTCAGTGACTTTGAAAATGTGGACATCAGAAGTTTCACTGTGAAAATATATATTTTTTCCACATGTTCAAACTTTAAAACGGGTTTTTACTTTAAAACCTTTAACATGAGGGTTAATCATAGGGAATATTCTACTGATCTGAGATACTGGCTTTGAAATACTGGATAAAACCTAAAAAGCTTGAAACATTCATCGTGTAATGAATACAGACCATTGATCCATATTTAAATGTGTTGAATGCATCTGTATGTGGAGCAGATTTCGATCCAACAGCTGTTGAGACATTTCACTAAAAGACCACCATGTCGGCCACGTGGCGGTGTCCCATGGGATAACCAGTCAGCAGAGTGGACTTCTTTCTTTGAGAACTGTTCACGTCTGTACAAAACTCCATGGCAGCCCATCAGACTGGTCTTCACTGCCATGCTAAATACGCTACAGAACTACTTCACTGAGTTTCTTTTATTTGCTTCACGGCGGTCCAGGTGATGTTTAGCAGCTGGAGTGGAGAGCACACCCAGCACCCAGAACTAAAGACGCCTCTGTTGAGCTCCTTCAGCCCTGATGGTGACAGCGATCAGCAGGTGGACATGGAGCGTCCCACTGATCTAGCACATATTAGCACCTCATGCAAATAGCTGAGGATGGGTGACGGGCGACTGCTCCTCTCCAGAGTGCATTTCTTACCTCTCACTGGTGCTTTAGCCGAAGCTAAACTGGCAAACATAAGCTCCACATCCCAACATTAATCCGTCCTCATGGGCTGCTCTGACTTCCTTCGCCATCATGTCAGCAGTTTCCCGCCTCATTTTCTCCTTCATTCTTCATTCAGCCAGCTGAGCGGCTCGCTGTTCATTTCCTCTCACGACGACTGTCCGGTTCTCACATTAGCATTATGGATGTTGATGGGCCTGCCGTGTCCGTGGGTTCAGATCCCGGCCCTGCAGAGCCCACTCAGAGCCTTTAATAGAGGCGTCGCAGAAACATTCAGCTAAATGATACTTCTGCTGGAACAAATCAGCTTTCTGAATCTCATGCATCAAACTAATGCCGGCTGAGAACATTATTAAGCATTCTGTCGCTGCCAGTAAATTACCACTCAGGAAAGGTGATTTGAAGGTAGGTATCTATTACGGTCCCCAGAGCTCGGCTGCTCACTGACTGTTTTATTACATGAAATACAAATGTGTTTGACTTTGAAAAATAGGTCTGGAGCTGCAGCAGAGAAAGTGTTCTTCAAGTAGAACACGCATGAGTGTCTAACAAGAACCTGTTGACATATCATGCAGTTTCTGAATGGTAAGTAGAGTCATTTAGAAACCATTTTCCTGCCTGATTTATTAAAGTATATTGCAACAGTTAAGGAGAATGCACGTGATTCATTACTTCTGAACTGCTACCTGAAAAGTCACAGTCCTCCAGACATTTCACACTAATTATAAACTTACCATCAAAATCAAATGCAGCTTTGAGAGCATCAGTTTAGTCTACACACTCTTCCTATATGAATCTGATCCATGAAATGAAAGATGTAACGAGGATCAAAGCTCCACTGCTGGAATAAACCGCATCTACTTATTTTAATTATTCATTTGACATTTCTGTCTTTAGTCAGCAGGCAGCTGTGTAATAATGCTGATGCTTGATGGTACAGTTTTGTCTGTTTACTGTAATATCACAGTAATTTAGGTGAAAACTAAGTGATTTCATGAGCAATCAGGACACAGGATGTAAAGGATCATTCCATCTGACTTCAGTTCCCTGCTGTGGATCTACAGCCATACAGAGATTCACACATTAGACGTGTATTGTCACATTATGCCACGCTGTCAGCTGCATTCAAGGTAAATATGCATTTTAAGTTTTCATGAGCGCTGTTCTGCTCGTTTGAGAGATCATGAGATACAGCTGTAGGCTAGGCAGATGATGCCGCCGTGCTTCACGTCATGTTTGATTAACGTCGCTGTAGAAACAAGGAGGTCTCATTCTGCTAGCTGCCTCGACTCCTCTCCTCGGATCTTTTCCTTCCCTCCTCCACTCACTTCTCATGTAGGACTAAGACTGGAGTCAAGGAGAGGAATCCACCGTGAAGAGTCTACCTCCCCCAACCAGTAAAGTTCCAGTTTGCACCCAGACTGTCCAGACCTGACCACGGACCACGTAGACGTAAAGAGTCATCATTTAATCCACTTAAACATCTGAGTGGAACTTGGACATTTACCAGAATGGAGCAGCAGATATACAAACACAATGCCTCCTGGGGTATTAAAATGTGTGTTCTACTTTTACATTAATCAGTTTAGATGCTTGTTTTTTTAGTCTGACAGCAGGTAAATACTCACATTGGATGTCAGGAACAGCTGCTATCATCACTAAGTATTGAAGGAATTTTCAAACAGAACAACTTTTTAGTTCAAAGCTTTTTATTTCACTTTCATCTTTGCTAAATAGTGACAGTGGAATAACCTCCTCTATGGCCTTGAATCTGTACATGCAAATAACAGAAATGACAGATGCAATATTCCCTTTAGTTGTTGTATTTTATTATGAGTAAGCATAAAATCAAGAGGGTCATTCTGAATACAGAAAGCCTAACAACGTGTTATTATTATTATTATTTTTTTTTTAAATTATTTTTTATGTACACTACCATCCAAAAGTTTGGGCTCACTTAGAAATGTCCTTATTTTTGAAAGAAAAGCAGCTTTTTTTCAATGAAGATCAGATTAAATGAATGATAAATCCAGTGTAGACATTGTTAATGTGGTAAATGACTATTCTAGCTGGAAATGGCTGATTTTTAATGGAATATCTACATAGGGGTACAGAGGCCAGCACGGGAAAGAAAACACGGAATTATGTTCAAATTTACGTTCATGATTTGTTTATTTGTAAACCTAATGAAAAAAACTGTATACTTGAATTGTGTGCTGAAGTTAGTTTGTACAGCGTCCCCCTCTAACGCTGCACGGTTACGTTGGCTGTATATAAAAGATGAATGGAGCCACCGTTACATCACTCACTGGTTTGTGACGACGGGTCTGAAGCTTTGGATCTTGAATTCGGCCTTCGGCTTCTTAGTCTTGTGAAAGCAGAAGTAAGAAGTGAGGAGTGGATCTGACTGAAGAAGTAGACCTGCCCTAAAACACACGCTGCTTTGTTTTCCATTTTCCTCTGAAAGGGGTCATGACTGACAAAATGAGCACCATGCTGGGACTATTAACTCGTTAGGACACTGATTACTGAGGCAACAGATCTAGTGAAAAGAAGAGTCCATTCTCAGAGCCTTTTATACTACCAGGCTTTGTTTTTGCCACCAGAGGAGTCGCCCCCTGCTGGATGTCAGACAGAATACAGGTTTAACTTCCACATTTGCTTGAATTTTCAGACTCGGAGGCTGTGTCCATCTTAGGGTGTTTGTTAGTAATGATATCACTCACTAAGCTGTCTTCCACAGTAAATAAATAAATAAATAAAATATTAACAATAATGATAATAATAATAATGGTTATAAAAACGATAGTATTTGCTTTGTTGCCACTGTTCTTTATAAATCTGCCACTATGAGACTCCTGGTTCTGAAGACAGAGACTCCTGCTGGAGACCCTACAGGGTTCCTTTGGGAATAAACACTCAGAGATATACAGCTTGTTGGCTACGGAGCTCAGGTACAAGCATGCGAGGGATGAAGCCCAAAAAAAGTGTTTGATCCTCGACAGGAAATAAAGCAGAGAGAAAACACACAGATGACGGCGCAGACGAAGAAAGCAGGACTTTTGATGACTGACTCACTTTAAATTTGGCATGTTTCCACAGACACAATTACCTTCAATTAAAAGAACTCCATCAGAAAACGCCTGAGCTGCCATCTGAGGTAGTGCTGCTAAGCTGAGTGTGAAACTCGTTTATATCACAATGAAACAATACAAATCTGAATGGACATATTTGCCAGTGCCACTGGAATTTTTGGTTTTTGTATTTCTGAAAGCAATCAGAACGGTTGCAATGGCAAATAACTGCAGTTATCGATCTACTTATTGTAATCCTCAAAAAGTATGTACTGTCTGAGTGTCGTGGCTCAGTTTAATTCTGAATGAAAAGCTTACATTCCACCACAGTACAACTGAAACTAATTAAATTTGGTTTTCAGTAATCATTATGTTGATCATTTCATGCTAACGTGCTACATAATGACAATCAGAGGTGTTTACTACAAAGCACCTTTGACACAATAAGGTTTTCTTCATGTCAGCTGCCTCAACAAAAGATAAAACCTAAATCAGACATAATGGGTTTGACAACAGCAGCTGTCAACTTTCTTAGCTAACCTGGTTTTCTTCATCAGGCTCTGTGTTCCCATAAAACAGGACGTCATTTGTTCTACCTACTTCAGTCAAGAGGAATAAGTTGTTATCTGGATAAACAGGAAGAATATAAGCATGTATAATCGTAAAAAGCCTTGCTATTGTAAATGACACGAGAGAGAAATGCGGGCAGAACATAATTAATGGTGAATTACCGCTGAGTTCACTCTCAAAGCAGCAGCACTTTTAAACGTGGCACTAAGGGTCAGAGAAATCAAAGTGAAAACTAGAAAAGCCTTCAGAGAGAGCAGTCCTCCTCCAAGGCTGCTCATTCCCACATATGGCATTGTCAAAAATGCAGCATTTGTTTATTAGTTATCGATGATCAGAAATCACGGCACCATTTAAAAAAGATGTACCCACGACCTAAATCACCTTGCGCTGAGCACCGGCGTGTGTTGTGCATGTGTACATTTTGTATGGATATCGGATCATGTGACCTAAATATTTAGCGTGCGGCAGGAATTGATGGGACTCAGAAACACCCCCACAATTTTATCAGTTGTTCCTTGGATCATTTCTGATGGATAAGTCCTGATAAGTCCTCAGTGGTGGATTTGTAGTAGGATCACAATCATGTGATCGTCAGCAGGCAACTGACGTAGTGTTCACTTGTCATGGTTACAGTGACGCCGTGCCGCTATCTGGTAATGACACAGAAATCTTTCACAAATCCATGGATCCAGACTAAAAGCCGCATCACTGCCAAAATCTAATCACTTGATCCTTGTGACATTTCTGACCTTCCCTTAAAATTTCATCCAAATCTGTTAGTCTGTTTTTGTGTCATGTTGATAACAGACAGACAGACAGACAGACAGGCATACGCAGATCGTCACATAACTCCGTACCGTGTTCCTTGGTGGAGTAGTAATATTATGGACTGGATATTCTCTATGATTAATGGATTTTCTAGTTCAGATCCAGTCTTCCTTAGCTGCTGTCCGCTGTGTAAAATGGACTTGGCAGCTGAACAGGAGCATACGTGAAAACATATTTATGCGTGTTCTGTATAACCAGCTGAATGCATGTAGGTCCCCATGGCAACGCATCTCGTACAGTTTTCCTACTGTAACTGCAGGGCTTCATTCAGCGGAAGGTTCAACAGGCTTGTATTCCCTCATATCTGTATCACTGAAGGAGAAACATCAGGAGAAGAAATGATGAAAGGGTGGTGCTCACTACTGCTAATTTTAATCCCAAACTCTGAATCTCCTCTGGAGCAGGTTGGCTGTGCAGCATCAGTTACCATGGTGATCCAGCAGGTTTAAAGAGAGCCACCTTCGTGACACTCTAAACTCTGGCTTTAGGCTCATCATAGCTGCTAACGTTAATCTAGTTTAGTACGGCCCTCAGTGACACTACCAGGAGCATCCAGTGGGGTTCCCTCACAGGGTCAGACTATCAGGACATCAGTGTGGAGAGATGGCAGGAACCTCACAGTATGCCGACCTTTGTGAATAAATGACTATAAGGTGTTAACAGATTTTAATCAGACTGTTTCTTCTGTGGAAAGTACTTTAAATCAAAATTACTAAGAGCGCATTCTGTGGATTTCTAGAAACCAAGATGAACAAGTTCAACCAAGCAGCCATTTTATAACTTTTAAGCTGCTGCAGTCAGTATGTTCTCTCTGACAGTGGATCAAATGTGTGATGAGAATCTGTCAGAATTCCATTTCTTCTGTCCTCTCAGCTCTGGGGAGGTTTTAGGGTTTTAGCTTTGTACTCCCTGTGACCCGACTGAGTCTCACAGCTCTCGTCTGTATGTTTTCTGCTGTGTTCTGCTATAAACTCTACCGTCCACTGTTTGGCCAGCACCAAATCTCCAACAGAAACACTTCACAGAGCATTTAGCAGCTAAACTGTGTGCCGTATAGACAGGCTGAAGGCAGAGTGAATGTCACACTGAATGTACATCTGTGGAGTGGAAAGAATGCTAATTACAGCTAAATGCTGTTGCTCCACTGCGTCTTCTTTATGTTTAATGAGCCATTTTTAGCTATATTAACTGTATATGATGATAACGTGTTAGTGCCTTTTATAGCTTGCTGCATTGATCCTTCGTGGTCAAAAACATCCTCATGCAGCTTTAAAGTGTTTCATCAAGCCTTTATTGTGAAAATGACTCTCAGTCTGCAGTTTCTGACTCCTTTAGCATCTCCTATTTTTGTAATTTGACTCTAGCTTCCTGTGATTATTGGTCAGACCCCAAGAAGCCCAGCTGCCACTCCACAGACTTCATGATAGCGGCTCCATTGGCTCCCCAGAGCTGCAGGCAGATGTCCAGGATCTCCAGTGTGAGCGATTGTGAACCAGAGGGCCTTTGGGATCACACTGACATCCAGTGGCCGTATTACTGTTGGTTTCTTTTGAAGGAAGCTCTCGAGTTGTTTCCCATCGCTGCAACACAGAACCCATAACACAGCAGAGCTCAGTGAGCTGCCTTCAGTTTAAAAGGACATTTTCATAACCATTGTACCTACATACATGCCAGGAGAATAAATTAGATTTGCTCCTGAATTATCCAGCTCAGCTCCTTTCACACCCATATGAGTGCTGATTCAGAGGAGAGCTGCTGCTTCTTCTGTGTGATTCTGGATGAATAGGGCCTGATTTCGATGGAGACGATGATCATCACTCCATTCAAGCCAAGAAAGAAGGAGATAAAACAGCTTGCCAGCTTTCAGACCAAGAGCTCTGTTAATCAGTGATGAGAAGAGAATAAGAAGATATTCAGTCGTACTTTTTTTGGCCCTCGGGGATCCTTCATAGAACTTAAAAGACAATAGAAGAGAGATGGAGATGTAAAATGTGAAGCTATAGGAGAGAGTGTAAAATATACTACCTCCACTGCCGTGTTCTTTATATTGATGTAAAACTCTGCAGAGAATAAATTGTAGAAGGTAGAAAGGTCACAGTGACAGCATTGGGGATGACTCTCTCAGAATAAGTCGGGGGGGGTAGAGGGCAGGAGGGGTTCAGCGTTCTCCACGCTGTAGATCAGAGTGACATTACACATCCAAGCCCAACTCCTCACTCTGCTTTAGGACAGACCTGTTCATTCCACTTATTTCGTGGCATAATAAGCCAAATGTCAGCTTCAGTGGGAGTCCCGGCGGGGATCGTATTTCCAGTGCTCTCTGGGAGGACAGTGAGTTTTCTGCTGCAGTGAGAGTCAGCAGGTCAGACTGGAGACACACAAAACAAGCTGATCTGAACATGCAAATGTCTCTTATGTAATGCCTCTAAAATACAGATATGGGTAAGAGTCATCTGAAGAGAATCGGAAACACATGGTGATGGAAAATGAAACGGCGTCTTTGCAGTCCAACTATCTGCACTCATTTACTGAGACTTTCACTTCGTTTCTGTTCAACTCTGCATGTTACTGTTCATAAACGCTTCACTCTATGTCCCTCCACTGTATGGACCTGATGGATTGAGATATTTACTTCAAATATGTAAAGAAAAGTACCAAGAAAACAAGGAATATAATGCACACACACACACACACATACACACACACACACACACACACACACACACACACACACACACACACACACACACATACATATATATATATATATATATATATATATATACATATATATATATATATATATACATACATACATACATACATACATACATACATACATACATACATACATACATACATACATACATACATACATACATACATACATACATACACACAAAACAAAATCATAAAGCTATAGTAATATTCCATAATTCTAGACCAGGTCTACAGATTTGAAAAGGAGTGAGAAGAAGTCAAAAAAACAAAAAAACACTTGTTTAATTCCACCCCTTTTCCATAAATTATTGATGGATAATTTCGACTTTAATATATATTATACAATATTTATATAATAAACAATTTCTGTTTATACATGTAAGATATACACGTATGTATACACACACACCTGTTCATACATACACATACACTCATATTAAATGGATTCCAATTTAATGAAAACCGCTTCCTGTTTTTTTTTTGTGACTACTTCCTGATCTCCTATTGGCTGTTAGGAAAGCTGTTCAGAGACTTGACCTGGAAATCTGGTCAACCTGGACCTGGAGTCTTAGTCTGCTAGTTAACAGAACAGCAGCTGAAGGGCAGCATCCTTCTATCTGCCCCTCTTACTCTCCTCTGTACGAGGGTGGACTCAAGGAATATAAATGACATTTCTAATAAAAAGAAATGAAACATGATATTACTGATGTCCATTACTAAACTCAGCGTAGACCAGTAGAGGATGGCATTAACACTGGGGACTGTCTGCAGCAGTCCACTGATGTTTCCTCACAGAGCTCAGGTGAGCAGCGTGACCCAGGTGTTGTCCCCACGCTGTGCTGCTGAGATGGGTCACGCTGAGGTGGAACTGAGAGAATCATCCCTTCAAAGACTGACAGAGGCTTTGATAACAGAAAGCAGGGACATGCTCCCATTGACAACAGTGCTGGAGGTCCTACACACAGCAAACACAAACCTACTGCATGAAGAACATCAGAATGTTTACGACTCACCCTGACACTGCGCTCGTGGTTGACACCAAACTGTGGTTACAACAGAAGCAAAGCACTTGATTTATGTACACTCCCTTACAGCAAAATGCACTTAAATTTTAGGCATTTATTGGAAAGTACGTAGTGATCTTTATTGCCCTGAAGCCTGCACCATCTGCTGGAAGAAGAGCCTGAGCAGCACAAACAGGGCTGTGCCTGCGTGTGCACATTATTTTGTAGCACACAGCAGGATTGTCTAGTATGCATACCTGTACGCTGGACTACAATGATTAATGGTGTCTGCACTGGTGCAGCAGAGAACCTGAGCAGTCATGTGATGTTCAGCTAGAGCAGAGTGCTGTGTTTGACTGGTCTGGTCACCTTACTGGTTAAAACACAGCAAAGCAGCGTGACAGAAAAAAATAATGAATCCAGTCAGAGAAGGAGCACTTTTCAAACCATTCAGGATGATAAACACTCAGAAATATGCCCCATATGTGTTCCAGAAACCAGTGGAATGTCATTTAGTAGTTCATATGATGATAGTCAGATAACACAGGTAGAAACCAAATGTAGAATTTAAGGTACATTTGCAAAATCAAACATATATACGCACAAAAGACCTTCAAGAGCCCCAAGTCTCCAAATTCAGTGCGGCTACTAGTTTGTGGTGATTTAATTATGTGAAAATTTGTTTGGTAATATTGTAGGTGCCACTAAATCACACTGATGGGACCTTAATCAGCAGCTTCACATGCACAGGTCTCCAGGAAACTCATTTCTTATCTGTCATGTAAATGAGAACCCTGGTGTTGGTAATTGGTGAGGAGGATTAGAGAAACCTGGTGACCCAGTCGCCACTTTAAATGTCAGTTTTATTTGTACACGTGTTTACCTGTTATAACAGACTGCACACAAGCAGAGCAACAGGAGAGCAGCTCAGTGAAAGGATGCTTCATACAAATGCATGTTTAAAAGTCTATCATGTTCAGACAAAATGAAAAAAAGTCAGTAATGGAAAAATGAAAGCTACGGCTCTAAACTACAGTGAGGGGAAGGAGAGGAGTCTGAATCCTGGCATGCTGCGTTCATGTACAGATTTACAGGGACCAGGCTCTGCAGTACAAACATGTATTTACTGGATGTCCCTGAGTAACTCTAGTACTTACAGTATGAGTTTCTAGATGCGCTGAATCTCACTCAGTCCTTCACTATTTTGGTTTTATTAACTTACATGGTACTTTTGTTTGAAAAATTAATGTCTCTTTAGGAAGCTGCCAAAAAATGTTACTAAGACAGGAAATAACAGATTCTAAGGGCCCATCATTAATTTATACTTTTTCAGGAAGGCAGTGAGTGTAGACCAGCAAACATCTATCATCCATCCAGCCATCATCCATCCATCCATCCATCCATCCATCCATCCATCCATCATCCGTCCATCCGTCCATCCATCCATCATCCATCCATCCATCCATCCATCCATCCATCCATCCATCCGTCCATCCACCCATTACCTATCTATCTGTCATCCATCATCCATCCATCCATCCATCATCCATCATCCATCCATCATCCATCCATCCATTCATGCATCCATCCATTATCCATCCATCCATTCATCATCCATCCATCCATCATCTGTCCATCCATCATCTATCATCCATCCATTATCCATCAATCTATCATGCATCCATCCATTATCCATCCATCATCCATCCATTCATCCATCCATTATCCATCCATCATCCATCCATCCGTCCATCCATTATTCACCCATCCATCCATCCATCCATCCATCCATCCATCCATCCATCCATCCATCCATCCATCATCAGGGTCATGGGGGGCTGGAGTCTATCCCAGCTGACTGAGGGTGAAGGTAGGGGACACCTGGACAGGTAACAGTCTATCACAGGGCTACACATAGAGACAAACAATCACACTCACATTCACACCTACGGACAATTTAGAATCACCAATTAACCTCAGCATGTTTCTGGACTGTGGGAAGAAGCTGGAGAACCTGGAGAAAACCCACACATGTACAGGAGAACATGGAGACTCCATGCAGGAAGATCCCAGGAAGGACACGAACCAGGGATCTACTAGCTGTGAAGCGACGATGCTAACCACTGAACCATTGTGCAGCCCCACCAACAAATCAGCAAAGTGGTGAATATTTCTAGTCAAATTTGAAGCTCAAGTTTCAAATAAATCTATAGTGACAATTCAGAAATGGAATTTATGGGATTTTTGTATTAAAAATTGGGTCCATTTTACATTCTTCACTTTGAACTTTATGATATTTGACATCAAATTTCACCCCAAAAATCAATTAAAACCAGTAATGCCTAATGATTTAGTTCTTCCATTAGTCATTCTGTAGCATCTACCTCTGCCACCTCATCCCTGAAGTAGAGCAGCCACAACAAAAAAGCTTGTTTCTGCCTTTTTATGACAAAAAACAACACTGTCAGTATTTAAGTCTAATTCTTGTATGACAGCAGCCTGACAGAGAGCAGACTGTGGACAGCAGATAGATAGTGACTGATGCTGCCTCCAGGTGGAGCTGAAAGACTACATCTCTACTGGTCAGCTGCAGGCCTTTTCTTTCCATAGGGATCCTTCTTTCTTACATTTCCATTCATGTGTCATGGTGATCACAGCGACCACACAACATGCAAGACAAATACAGAGCTGAACAAATAATTTAGATCACCACACAGTGTAAGGTGTTTGCCACCGCCGACATAAATTAACAGTATTACTGATTAATAAAATATTATTTTATGTTTCTGTAATGGTCAATCTGTCAGAATGTGCAGCTCTTTAATCAAAATGATTATTAATATTTTATTATTATTTGATTAAGATGTCAAATTACAGTTATTTGCTGCATTCCTGACTGGAAAAATTAGTTTTAGAGGTTGTATGTTATTATTATAATTTCTGACTTCTCAGAGAATTCCAGTGCGCTGGCTCCAATTTGTGTCTAAAAATGTGAATTCTGTTCATGTGCAATAACTGATACCTCATCCTCTTGTATATAGTCTTCAATATAATGTATAGTATTTTAAAAAATCATCTGTATATAATGTTCTCTGTAATTTTTGTACTGTGTTTCATTCTTATTTATTCTTGTACTGCCTTTATACTTTTTCTTTTGGAGCTGCTGTAACGGTGAACTTTAGATAGATAGAATACTGTTTAATAAAAGGGCAGACAGTGCTCAGTGCTGGACGGGCTGGTAACTAATAAAACCACGTTTCCCAGAAGGCATTGCGCTTCTACAAGGAAATGGTTCGGTAAATATCTCTTCCTGGTATGAAAGCGTTCTACTTGTAAACACCGGGTTATTTTTTGGCATTTTACAGGTTCTTCGTACATGTGGAGTGTTTGGAGATCAGGTAGACAGCTGTAAGCTCCTTAAACACGTTAAATAAATCCCGGCCTTAATGCGAAGGACAGATACGTAACTTATTATACAAGACTTAACGTAAAAAACAGGAGATTCAACGTAGCGTCGCTTTAAAATATAACACGCACCCGTTTTAGCACAAATTAAGACTCTGGGCGAATCTGTTTTTTTGCACTCTTTAATTCGGTATACATAAAAACACGCTTTGGATGTCAGAGTTAGTTATCCGAGTAGTTGTAGGAGTCAAAGCTGCTAAACGAAGGCAGTAGAGAGGAGTTGTGTTTTTTGACATGAACTTCTCTGTGTTGCTTCTGATTCCTCTTCTGCCACTTTGCATGTGATTTCCAGCCAGTAGATGCAGCGGGGCTCTGACTGCCTCCCCCTCTCACACCTGGACCCATGTGGAAGTGAGACCTTCCCTCCGCCACAGAAACACGAAGTGAACTCCCCCGGAGCTGTGAGTCAGTCAGACTTTAACCAGAGGGTCATGAGACCAGCAGGACCTCCTGCATGATGTAGAGTAGGAAGTGTTATCAGTGTGACAGCAGCTGTGGAGAAGGTAAGGAGCCTCCTCGCCTCCGATCATTATCAGACATCCAGCACATGAAGAACGCAGCGGCTTAGAGAGGAGCCGACCCTCTCCGTAGCGTTTTGTTAGTGTTTCTGGTGTTAAATTGTGTTTTCATGTCATTTTCTTCACCGTTTTGCAGTCATTTTATTTGTAGTTGTCAGTAAATTCAGTTAACATTTCTAAAGTGCAGCGTGAATCCAGATTTTTGTTTAATCTTTAAAGCCTTCATTTTATCACAGCTTAGAGTTTGCTTCCTGGGCAGTACGTAAACCTGTTAGACCAGGGGTGTCAAACATGCGGCTCGCAGGCCAAAGGCGGCCCTAAAAGTGTAAAAAATCCAGAGAAGACATTAACTGCAGATTGTAAATTAGTAAAACTATAAATTTAAAAGAATTTCTAGACCGTGACAAGTTGTTTTGATCATGAAGTAAAATGCTAGATTGTTCATTGTTCTTTTGTCATTTTGTGTCTCATTTTTGTAATTTTTGTCCTGTTTTTGTTGTTTTTTTAGTCTTACTTTTGTTGTTTTTCTCATGTTTTTGTCGTTTTGTGTTTCCTTTTGGTGTTGCTTGTGTTTATGTCTTATTTTTGTCATTTGGTGTTTTGCTTTATTTGTTGTTTTTTGTCTTACTTGTGTCATTTGTCCATTTTTTGTTGTTTTGTGTCTCATTTTTGTAATGTTTTGTCTTGTTTTTGTTGTTTTTTGTCTGACTTTTGTTGTTTGTCTCGTGTTTTTGTCATTTTGTTTCTCACTTTTGTCATTTTGCATCTCATTGTGGTAATATTTTTTCTTTTTTTGTCGTTTGTCTTGTTTTTGTTGTTTTGTCTTTCCTTTTTTTCTCACTTGTGTTTTTTGTCTTGTTTTTGTCATTTTGTGTTTTGCTTTATTCATTGTTTTGTTTCTTGTTTTTGTTTCTTTGTAACTTTTTTTGTCTCTTTTTGCTTTGTTTCGTGTCGTTTGTCTCATTTTTTTGGTAATTTTCTTTCTCATTTTTGTTGTTTTGTGTTTTGTTTGTGTAATATTTTGTCTTGTTTTTGTCTTTTTTTTTGTCTACTTTTGTGGTTTGATCCTCCAGTAAATCCTCTATGGTTCAGTTCCAGGTGATTAAATGTTGTGTTCCTTTGTAGACGCTGTGTGATCTGGAAGTTGTAATGTGGAAATGATAAGCTGAGGCTGAATGTTGATGAAATTGAATTTATTTTTCTTACGAAATTTCAGTTTGTTCATGATGTTTTGTAGAAAGATAATTCCTTAAATGTGAACATTTTTGCACTAAACCAAAGGAACCATTAGGAGTTGTGGTTATTTATCGGTTATTATGCTGTAACTTTACTGGTCCGGTCCACTGGAGATCAGACTGGACTGAATGTGGAACCTGGACTAGAATGAGTTTGACACCCCTGTGTTAGATGATCTCCACTCGTCTGATGTGTTCTTCTGCTGGTGTAGCCTGCAGGTGTCTCCAGGATGCGGCAGACCGTGATCTTCTACCTGAGCTACCTGCTGGGCGTGGCTCTGAGCCTGGCCTGCCTGGTGTGTGTGTGTGTGTGGAGCGCGCGGTGGAGAGGCGGGTTCGCCTGGGACGGCTCGGGTCTGCAGTTCAACTGGCACCCCGTCCTGATGGTGGCGGGTCTGGTGGTGCTGTACGGCAACGGTGACTGACCGCATTCACTTCGCTTTCATTTCTGCTTCTCACTTCTGCTCTTCCTCCAGACATTAATTTTATCACACATTGTAGGTTTTGTAGAGAAGAAGCTGTAATTCCGGTAACGTCTGCAGTGACTGTTTATCATTTTTGGTCAAATTCCATCAAATGAAAGATGTCTTGAACGTACTGGATATTCTTGTCTACTTTTCACTGCTCTGTGTGGCTGCATTCATGTGGTTACAGTCATTCAGTAAATAGTAGGAACTACACACTTCTGCTAGTCTGAGCAGACAATCTGATTAGACATTGAAGCACTTCACTGCCTGAACTGATATCCTAATGTGTGAAACTGCAGTGCATGGAGCTATATTTGGTCCTTAATGCATGAATGAGCTTCATTCTCCTCATTAGTTGTAATATCATACTGACTGTGGGTGGATGGAGGACAGCAGTTTTTATATTTTTACAATATTCGATAAATAGAATCAGCTGTGGAAGGGAATATTGCCATGTAATGTTAAAGTACAAATACTGTAAATGAGCTGAATTCCACTGTGAAACCATCTTGGTTGTTCGAGGAACCAAACGTCTGTCAGTGCTCCTCACATTTAGTAGATCTGTTTGTGTGACCAGGTAGATCGCTTGGCTTCAACTCTGGGAAATCTGACACTAGAGTTAAATTTTTGGCCACAGACTTGTCAGAGTTGCTGCCCTGCAGTAACTGTGTGGAGACTAGCAGCATCTCCGTGCACAGCGTCTTCATAGTGTGGACTGGTTCATGTGAGGGCTTTAGGTTACATTTACACCCACTTTCAACTGCAGAAGGAGCTGAAATACTGAAATAATATTAAACAGCAACATTATGTAACATTACATAACAATAATGTCTGTCTTTTCATAACTTAATTATAAACTAAAATTGTATGTTCCTAAAAAAGAAACATCAAAATGGCACCATTTATCAGACCCAGAAACAATGAAAACAGAATGAATCTATGGATTTTCAACTTTTTGAAGGTCCTTGAACTACTTATGCTGATGGTCTGAGGTTCTATAAAAACCTAAAACTAAATCCAGGCTTTAAATCATCAAAATCACTTTTTTCTGTATGTCCCATTTTAAAATTATATTAATTTTAATCATTTTATATTATAAACACATATATATCTATTCATTGATTCAACTGTCAACCAAAAGTTATTTGAACTGAAAAACTTTACTTATTGTGTCAAATATTGCTGTTTGACAAAATGCCATTTATAGCGATTAATTATTAATTAGAAAGCCTGTAATTAATTAGATTCATATTTTTAATCGCGTCCCACCACTTATTTATTTATTTATGTATTTATTTATTTATATAACCGTTAAGAATAATGTAGTAGTTTCATTCAGTTCCAAAACACACGGTGAAACTATGGGTGCATCTACTTTATGTGTTGATGTGTATCCAGTGTAAGAAGTTAGTCTGGAGACAGGAATCATTGGAATCATAAGTGACCAATAGACCCAGAGTTTATTATTTTCCTTTAACTTGTAACATGATGATCTCGTGTATGATTTTACATAATGACAACGGTTGGAGTTGATTATACAGGAAGTCAGTGAGCCTCGTTTGAAGCAGTAGTTCCCAGACTGAGAGGCCAGTATATAAATGTCACCACTTCCTCCCCCTGGACAAACCTGAAGCCAGAACATTCTAGGAATGGGACCTGCCGTTACCTTTGATGTAGTTTGCACCATGAGACTGCTCAGTAGATGATGGAGGGTGGAGATGTGCTGTCCAGGTTCCTGCCAGGCCCAGGTGTGAGCACCCCTTAACGTTCACTCTGCTAGCACAGTGTGGACTATTTTGGATGCTCTATGTTTGCTGCTGATCAGAACAAGTTAACTAGACACAGCTGTAAAGAAAGGCGCCTCGCTAGCTAGTGAATGTACATATCAACTGATTTGTGGTTGAGCTAGTTTGCTCTAAAATTTGTAATAACTTCTCATGTCCAAACAGAGAACCTTTCCTTCCTCCTCCACTACTTTTAAGTCCATCATGACAACATCCATCCTTGTTAAAGTCTCACATAACTAATAAAAAACAAACAGATCAGAAAATGAACAGCTGAACAAACACAAATGTTATAAGAAGTGCTTGATACGTCAGATTTTTTAGTTTGAATCATGTTCCGCATGGTAACGTAGGGGCGAACAGGCTTTATTATCTGTACTGTATTATTATTTAGACTTCTCTCTGAGTGAATAATTCTGTGACTCTGTTAAATGTGTTGGTGGTCATTCTAGACATTATTGTTTCACTAATAACATCGGAAGGTTTATCTGTCTGTGGTCACTGATTGAAGGCTGTGATGAATAACTGGCTCCTCCTACTCCTGAATGTCAACTTTTGGAAATTGAGTTAAAAGATTTATTCTCTAGCTGTGTTTGTGGTTCAGGGGTTCCACTAACTAAACCCTCACTGGACGGTTCAGTATTTTAGTGGGTTCAGTGTTAGCACAATGTAGCAGAAAACCTTAAAAAGAACAAACCGAGGAGTTTTATAGCTGCGCCTTCACACTGTTAATGTTTCATCTGTCATTCCTATTATAAACCTGACAAAAAAAAACCTTCCTTTAATGTGTACATCAGAGCCTGAGTAAAGTAAATGATGTGCAGAAATGAAGATGTACATGAACATCAGTGCAGACTAGTGTGGCTCACATTGTTGTTTAGCTTGTACTCAGGTGGTTTAGTAATGGACGTAGCTGGGACAGACAACACAAATGTTAACTTTTAGTTCCTAGTAGAAGTCAAAGGCAGCAAGGACTCCAATGTTTCCCATAATGCAGCTGCATGTTTCATTCAGCTTTGAGTCTCCAGATCCACAGAAAACACCGTGGAGCTCAGTGGCCCTTTCACAGTGGATGGATGAACGTATTAATGCGTTCTGTTCCCTCCAGGAGCTGTGTTGTACCGTGTCCCTCTGACCTGGGGCCAGAATAAACTCCCCTGGAAGCTCCTCCATGCAGCGCTGATGCTCCTCGCCCTGGTGCTGTCAGTCGTGGGACTTTGTGCTGTGTTTGGCTTCCACAACGCCAACAACATCCCCAACCTGTACTCCTTACACAGCTGGATCGGAATCGCGGCTACAGCGCTGTTTGCCATGCAGGTACATGACTTTAACTGCAGAAACACCATCACTTTACACTGTTGGTCACGTGCAGTGACTGTTACCTGCTTCTGTGTTCAGTGGGTGGCTGGTTTGGCTGTATTCCTCCTGCCCTGTTCCCCCACATCCCTCCGTAAACTGCTGAAGCCTGTCCATGTGTGGCTGGGAGGCGGCATCCTGTCGCTCAGCATCGCTGCCTGCATCTCTGGCATCAATGAGAAGCTCTTCTTTGTTCTGTGAGTGTCATTTTTTATCAATACTTCTGATCTATTCTTTCATTTAAGATCAAATATTAATGCTGTTCTTGTTAAATATCTTTTTCTTTGCACAGAAAAGCGAGTGCTGGTGGAGCTCAGCCGTACTCCGCCCTCCCACCTGAAGCTTTGCTAGCTAATTCATTAGGAGTTCTGATTGTGGCCTTCGGCTTGGTGGTCTTCTTCATTCTGTCCAACCAGAAATGGCAGAGACCAGACTCCAGGCCTGAGGAGCTGGCTTACACGGTGAGAAAACCAGCCTGGTTTGTATGAGATGACAGATTAGTGGGTTTAATCTGATGGAACATTTAATAGTAACCCTTATCTACTCTATTTCACAGCCTTTGCTTCAAGAAGAAAATGAATGAAGGGAAACTTGAAAACTGCTCACTGCATCGGGGTAAATTAGTCCAATCATGGTGGGTTACAAATAAAAGTCTGTTGTAATGTAGAAGCAGCAGCAGTGGAAGAATCGCCTGTCTATTGTGGATGTATATATTTATTTGAAATTATATTTAAAATTGCTTCATTGCTCAAAGAATAAAAGAATGTTTGTCATGGAAGCGGTATTATTTTCCTTTCTTCCATCCCCATGATGCACTGCAGCATTTCCTCCCTGCAGTAAAGCTGTACTATACAGTCTATGAGCTGTACCTGGATCAGATTTACTGCCTACACTGGTTTACTGATGGTTCTGCATTTCTCACAAGGATGTTTGTTAGCACAAAATATGCCAATCAGTGGCTGTAGTCCCATTTTACTATTCTGAGAGAGACTTTAATGTAGCAAAACTCAAGTCAGTTTCCAGATCAGGAGTTGTGGTCAGGTCTGTATTTATCCTGTAAGGATTCAGCACCATCTTAGCAGCTACTTGTGGTTCCCAGAGAATACAGCAGCCCCTGGTCTTTAATGTTGGTAGAATGTTCTGTTTGTAGCCCTTTGCCTGGAATCAGCCTTAGCTGCTTTTACCACATGTCACCATGCTAGCATAAGTCAAACTAAGATGTCAGGCGTATTACCTGCTAAACATCTCCAGGCTACCAGTGTTATTCTGAACATATTAGCGTGGTGATGTGAACATTTAGCTGGAAGCACAGCTGCAGGGAAAGCTGTTGGCTCTGGGTTTGATTGGTCCTCAGAGCATCTGTGGTTCACTCATTGTTTCCTAGTTTTTGTCTTTCCTCCTTGGCCACATTGGGAGATGATCACATTATACAGGTCAGGTGAGGTCACATGATGAGGTTCTGATTTCTCCTGAAGGCAGAGAATTAAGACACGAAAGTGAAGATTAAAAACTCTCCAAGATAAACATGTTGGAGATAATGAGTTTATTGTCTCACTATGAGTGAAATGTTGGTTTTTAATTACAGTCCCTCTGTTGTCTTTGATTAAATCTCTAAAACCTCATCACTGCCTGTCAAAATCACAGATTCCCACTTTCTTTTTTCATGAAAACTGTTCCCTCTGCCTTAAAATAGATGAAATAGAACTAGATTGTGCTGATCTTTCTCCATCCAACCCTCCTGCTTGTTGCAGATGGAGCACACCAGCTCACCTACAACTGCTCAAACATTGTAACACTACACAATAGCAAGTTGTAATATTAGAGGAATTCAGTTGTACACGTTTGAACCATAAACTGATTCTAAAGGAGAATAATGGTAGAGAAAGTCCCATCCTGCAAGTGGACAGCATTGGTTCCTGAGGCTTGTTGTACATGAAGATCTGTTGATCAGTGCGTAGGATTCCACTTCTTTTAGATGAATTCTGATGCTATCATGAAACTTAAACAGTACGGGGTTCAGAATTGTGCTGTAATGCATGAAATATTACACAAATCTAGAAATTCACATTTTCTCATCCCTTATGCTGCTGCATTCTACACAGCTGAAGAAAAAGACTTTCCTTTCTTCTTGTACAGTTGTTTTCCTCCTCTATCAGGTGCACAGTGATTATTAAATGATCTGAAGTCCACATGAAACAATCTGTCAGGATGCCTCTCATTATATTTGGTCACCATATGCTTGAAGCATTCCCTGGGAAACCATGGAAACGGCTTTCATCTTCCTAAAACTAATGAAACAAACTGTCTGCATGAGTAAACTCTCATTTCTCTTACTTTGTGGTTTCTGCAGAAACTACTTTTCATTCACGCTGTCATGTACTGAAGGGTTTTCTTTCCTCTACGGTTGTCTGAGGTCAGACTTCTGTTGACTCCAACAGTAAAGCAGCTAGTAATTTCAGAAGACTCCTTATATTGTTTCTCTGAACTCTAAGTAATACATATACACCCTAACCGTCTGTCTAGGATGAACCCTGCTGGGATAGGCTCTACAGGATATAGTGGATATAAATGATTCACCCAAACCCAAGCCAGAACATGACCAAACAGAACAAACCAGTGTTTGCTGCTGCTGCAGTGGATCTTAATAACAAACTCTTGATGAAATTCTGTGTTCATCAAAGCCACAAAATACAGAAGTAGAGACAGATCTGGAGGAAGTATGCAGGGAGTGTACATCCCAGTGCTCAACATAGATATGTGAAAGTGAAACCAGTGAAGAGTAGAATTTGTCTCGCTGCCAGACATTCTGAACAGATTGCAGTGAGCTGAAGGCCAGCAGGACGTCACACAATTAATGGTGATGGAAAGCAGCAGATCTGGTGCTTGGCTGGAACCAGGGTGACTCATAATATGACAATTCTGGAAATGTATTAGTTCAGCAGTTTTTTTTAGCTGAGTTTGGTAAAATAGTTGAGAACACTCTCATGTCTGTCCGTTAAATCTGAAGCTGTAGTTAGAAGACAGGAAACAGAGGAACCAGCCAGCATGGGCCTGTCTACAGATGAATAAAAATATGTCTCTACCAGCATCTCTGAACATCACTAATTAACATTGCATGTATAAAACACTGTATTGTTGTTTAATCTGTTCCATACTAGCAGCTCTGTTAGGCTATACTAGAACATTTCAGATATCCACATTGTCCTTGTTCCTTCTATCATTGATGTATATGGGGGTTGTCATTACAGATATCTACGATTCATCTACAGATATTCACAATAGGGATTACACATACCTGCAGCTGAATTATGATTAGTTGTGAGTCCAGTTTCAAATATACACAGTTAAATTCTAGCAAGCCACAATTCTACTTCAAGATATCTTTAAGTCCTCTCAGTTCAGTGCATCTACAGGGTCCTGGAATTAGGCTTGAACTGGTCGGGATGATGTTGACATCTTCAACTGAAATCTAATTATAGATATCTTTAATTAGAGTTGGAACTAGATTTCTGTAATGATGTCACAAGATACAGCAAATGGAAGGTGGTTGTGTCTTGCTTTTCACACATGCACTCACTGGCCACTTTATTAGGTACACCTGTTCAGTTGCTTGTTAACATAAATAGCTAATCAGCCAAAGGCCACAGCTCAATACATTTAGCAACTAAGAACAGGAAACTGAGGCTACAGTTCACACAGACTCACCAAAACTGGACAGTAGAAGATTGGAAAAAATGTTGCTGGTCTGATTTGTCTCCATTTCAGCTCTGACATTCAGATGGTCATAGCTTGGAGTAAACACCATAAAGCATGGATCCATCCTGCCTAGTATCATCAGTTCAGGCTGCTGGTGGTGTAATGGTGTGGGGGATATTTTCTTAGTACCAACTGATCAGGTTTAAACTCCACAGTCTACCTGAGTATCGCTGCTAACCATCTCCATCCCTTTATGACCACAGTGGACCATCTTCTGATGCTACTTCCAGCAGGATAATGCTCTACATCACAAAGCTCAAATCATCTCCAACTGGTTTCTTGAACATGGCAATGAGTTCTCTGTACTCCAACGGCCTCCACAGTCAACAGATCTCCATCCAGTAGAACCTTTGGGATGTGGTGGAACAGGAGATTGGCATCATGGATGTTCAGCCGACAAATCTGCAGTAACTGTGTGATGCTGTCATGTCAATATGGACCAAAACCGCTGAGGAATGTTTCCAACACCTTGTAGAAAGTATGACACCAAAAAATAAGGCATTTCTGAAAGCAGTAGGGGGTCCAACCTTTTACTAGCAAGGTGGACCTAATAAAGTGACCAGTGAGTGTATTATGACACTGGAGCCATAACAACTGGTTACAAGCCGTTTTACAGCAATGTCAGAGCAGTTTGAGACCAAAGTTCTTGTAATGTTGTACCACGTGGCTTGAATGAATGATGCTCTTGTTTTATATGAGCTCCTTACTGATAAGCTCTACCTGTTTCATAGCCACCATTACTTCATCTAACAATGTCCAAATGTTATAGAGTAGACATCTGGAATTAAAATGATCACCAGTCACAGTGTAGCCACAACTTGGCAGAATGCAGATGATGTCTGTCATTTTAATTCCAAAGCTCGACTACTAAATGTTAGGACGGCTTTGTTGGAAAAGTTTCCCACGTTTATGACTTTTGAGCATTTACATCACTGGACAACTCAACATGACAGTAGAGAGCCCTTATTGGCTGCTTCTCATTCACTGCTGGAGATTTATTTTGCCTTCATTCTCACATATATAAAAACAGGCATAACTGCCAGATCTGATCAGTGAAACCAGTGCAGAAGTAACTATGGTCTAATTCCAAACTCAGATCTTCAAAACGAGGCTCCATGAACCAGTAGGGGACATCATGGTGGTTATGTTCATCTCTTATATACAGTCTACATGTTCACATTCTGCTAAATATGTACAACTTCTTAGGCAGGCTACGTGCTCATCCTCTTATCTAACTCGAACCAAAGATCTAACATGTGTTTTCCCAAAATGTCAACTATACTATGCAAACTATCTCACTGTTTGTGTCTTATATTTTCACCCCTCAGTCCTATTTAAGATGACATGCAGGAATAATGTTTATTTCAGCCTGCAATGGGTAGAGGTTCTGTTCCAGGTGTCTCGATGTGTCTGGACACAGGAAAACAGTGATAATGAAGGAAGTACACAGATTGAATACCTGTGCAGGGGATCAAAAACACTAATGATTCTAATCATTCTCATCGTATCTGTGATAATGATCAGGGAAAATAAATGGCAAAGGTGTGATGGAGTTGAGTATCATGTTTCCCTTGAGGAAAATTGGGACAATCTGTGCTCGGCAACAACTCCGCTCCAGAGTTATGAAAGAGGAGAAGATAAAGTGAGTTCATGCAACACTGATCACCATCAGTCACTGCTTGATGTGGCCTCTTTTCTCAGAAATGAAAGGTCTGGCAGCGCTGCAGTGACAGTCTCCACTGATGCCGTAAAGGCTCAAAGAGAAAGCGATGGAACAAATGATCATCAAAGGCCGCAAACACTGGAAGCTCCACCGCTATAGAAACCTGAGGAATCAAAGTCACACAAAAAAGGCACAAATGAACCACAGCAAAAGTCGTGTGAGTTTGATTTCAGAACATTTTGACTGATCTCCTAATGAACAGTCTGGGTTGTGTTAGGAAGGAAAATGCTGGAAGTGTTCTGACACATAAGACACAACATTTTATAAGTGAAGTAGAACATTAGCTGACTGTGTTGAAACTTGGCCGGACTGTGCCACAAAGTTTTCCACATTAGTTGAAGAACATATATTTAGTTTTACACAAGGTGGCAGCAGAGTCCAGTCCAGGTCTGCTCCTGTGCTCTTAAAAAGTGTGAAAAAAAATCAACTTTATGCACCAATTTGATCCCAAAACCACCAAATGAAAGAGAGATTGACAGATAAATATCCACCCACCACTCATGACAGTCCAAAATAAGAACCACAGCTAAACAATAAATAAATAAAATGAACTAACAAAGGGTCAAAAATCCATCCATCAATTATCTATACACCGCTCAAGCCTCATTAGGGTCGGAGGGGAGCCTTTCCCAGCTGGCTTGAGGCGAAAGGGTCAAAAATAAACAGGTAATATATCAATGAACTCCAAACCATCAGTTTTCTGCTCATCTGAGTGCATCTCAATGCTAAACTGAGGCAGAACCCAAAAATCACAACACAGTTGGATGAACTTAATCATCACATTAAAGCCAAAAGCACTTGAAAATCCAACAAACCATAATAAACATGCCTTATTGCTAATGAGAGGGAGAAATGGTGAATTTTAAGGAGTACAAGGGTAAAATCCCTACCTTGCAGACTCAACTTTGTAGCTGCTTATAGTTAGCTTTGCCTGCTTTACATCATCCTGACTGAAAGTCCAGTGATTTGCTTCTTAAAGCTTTTTTCCCCCAAATCTAAAAGATAAGATAAGATAAGATAAGATAAGACAGGATAAGATAAGATAAGATAAGATAAGATAAGATAAGATAAGATAAGATAAGATAAGATAAGATAAGATAAGATAAGATAAGATAAGATAAGATAAGATAAGATAAGATAAGATAAGATAAGATAAGATAAGATAAGATAAGATAAGATAAGATAAGATAAGATAAGATAGTCCTTTATTTCTCCCCACGCCAGGGGAAATTCACAGTTACAGCAGCTTATGTAGCAATAGACGTAGTAATAGAAATAAAATAATAATAGAATAGTAGTAATAATATTTACAATATGTACAGGGATAGAAATGAGAATGAAATAGTACAGTATTGACACACTGTAAACAACACAATATAAAGTGGCTTTAAAAAAATAAGTTTAAAAGTGCAAAGATGTAGCAGTGCAATAATGTCTGTGCAAATTGTTATGGTTTGGGGTGGTAATGATATGAGTCCAGTTTATGTTAACATCAGCCAGTGATGCTGATGTTGTAAAGTCTTATAGCAGATGGGATGAAGGACCTGTGATAGCGCTCTTTCTTGCAGGGTGGATGTCTCAGTCTGCTGCTGAAGGAGCTGCTTAAAGACCCCACAGTGTCATGCAGTGGGTGAGAGGGATTGTCCATGATGGATGTGAGCTTTGCCAACATCCTCCTCTCACCCACCTCCTCTATGGAGTCCAGGGAACAGTCCAGGACAGAACCAGCCCTCCTGACCTTCTGTTTAGTCTCTTTCTGTCCCTTTCAGTGCTCCCTGCTCCCCAGCAGACCACTGCATAGAAGATAGCAGACACTACCACAGAGTCTTTCTTCCAGTCCTCTTTCTGTCATAATAACTTCCAGTTTCTTCTAGTCTTTTCAGGGTTTAGTGAATTCCTTAGTCGGACACCATTAAGTGTTTTGCAATTTCTCTTTCAGTGTATCCTTCTCTCCTCAATGTACAAATCTGTGGTCTTGTTTCTTTACTTGGCTGTTTCTTTCTAGACATCCCTGTGGTAGTTATACAGATGTGGACACATTTGAAATTTATTGGGATTTTTGTATGCAAACTCTCAAAAGTCAAAGAGCTAAAGTGAATAATGCAAAATGAGATTTGTTTTTTTACTTTTGCATTGAAGTTGTGACTCTTGTAAATCTTCTGAACCCTAAAACTAAGCCCTTCTTTTCTTTCATTAATTACAGCCTTGACAGTTGATAAAAACACACACAAGATCTTCAGTCAATTTACAAGACCTGTACTCCTACAGAAATTAATTAATGCATAACCATATTAGACTGGAGAAGTGAACTTAAAAGTAGAATTACATTACATGAAACACACAAATTACAGCTGCACAATCCGACTGGCCTCTCTCTCAGAACACATAAACAAAAGGGGAGAGGTAAGGCGGGAAAAATTAATTTACTGGACTGTGTGGGGCGGCTAAAAGTGTCCGTAGGGATACAGGAGCCCCCAGCGAAGGTTCCACACAACAACCTAGAGACAGACCAAACTTTATGTAATTGTAACAATAAACATAAAAATAATAAAATAAAAATAGATATGGAATATTATATACAACGCAAAATGACAAAAACGACAGAAAACGACAAAAACAAGACACAAAATGACACAAACAAGACATAAAATTAGAAAAATGAGACAAAATGACAAAAATGAATCAGAAAAGACAGACATCATCAACAGGTTACGCTAACATGTTGTCATCCACAATAATTATTATTTAAAATATTATGTTGATTAAAAATGTTCCCACAATTACAACAGACATCAATGAAGAAACATAAAACCAAAAAAAAGGAGTTTTAAATTTGATTTGACCTGTTTTACTAGAAGGCTGCACAGTGGCGTAGTGGTTAGCACTTTCGCCTTACAGTGAGAAGATCCCTGGTTCGCGTCCCGGCTTTCCCGGGATCTTTCTGCATGGAGTTTGCATGTTCTCCCTGTGCATGCGTGGGTTTTCTCCGGGTACTCCGGCTTCCTCCCACAGTCCAAAAATATGCTGAGGTTAATTGATTATTCTAAATTGCCCGTAGGTGTGAATGTGAGAGTGATTGTTTGTCTCTGTATGTAGCCCTGTGACAGACTGGTGACCTGTCTAGGGTGTCCCCTGCCTTCACCTGAGTCAGCTGGGATAGACTCCACCCCCCCCATGACCCTAGTGAGGATTAAGCAGTGTATAGATAATGGATGGATGGATGGATGTTTTACTAGAGATTCAGTTTGGTCATCAGGGGGGTGGGACAAGAGAAAAATGACATTTTTGGGAAACTATTGTTACTATTATTTGTTTTAAAAAAAATATTTTCTAGCATTCTTTTCTCATAGTTTTTTTTTTTTTTTTTTTAGATGTGGTCTCAGGATAAGAACATTGACAAAACAACTGCATGTTTTAGGATTTTCTACATGGATTATTGGATGTAAAATGTCCTCCAGTTCTGGAATGACTCATAGATACATCCCATAATCCGTAGATTTCATCCTGGGTTCTAAGACAGACATTGTGAACAGATACGTGAAGTTGCTTCCAAGCTTTTGGCCTGTAATATAGGACAAAGTTTAAAATAAAAGTAAAAATTATTTTTTTTTCCTTTCAAGTACAAATTTCCGACAGTCTTTGAAAGCAGCACATAGCTGCACGTTCAGGCTGGATGCGGTTCTCCGTCCCGGGCCATCCCATAATACATCATCCAGTCTATGGGCCGTCTGAGCTGGTAGGGAGGTGGGCGGCGGTGGGAGTGGAACTGGGAGTGGAACTGGGAGTGGAACTGGGAGTGGAACTGGGAGTGGAACTGGGAGGGACCGGGACCTCCCAGAGGAGAGGGGCTGAAAGTCTGGACAGCAGCTGAGTCGAGGCTCGGTCTGCAGAGAGGACTGCTGGGTTCCTGGTGCTGCAGCTTCAGGACGGACGGAGGAACAAAAGTAAGTCCAGCTGCAGCTCGTTAATGAGTCCAGCCGAGCATGGAGCTAAGTTCAGGCTTTTTGCTGAGACCTACTGACTGAACGGTGTGTCTGGAGCACCGTGATGCTGCCACAGGAGACTCACTGCTTTAGGGTTCAGACTTCAGTCTTTCTTGGAAACCTGTTGAGTCATTTCTCTGGAAACGTGCTAGTTTCTCAGTTTTCTTCTTATTTGATCCTGTAAACATGTTATGCATGAGAACAGAGCTAAAACAATGAGTCAGTTAATGCAGCTTCTCCATTGGGAGGATCTGCTGCTTTTCTGTTTCATAGCATGTTTTTTTTTCTTCCTGGCATATCAGTGACTAAACAATGGTTCCATTTATCTGAAAAATATCCAGCAGCTTCATACATGAAGAAGTTCAAAAATAAAATTAGAATCAAAACTGTGCCATATTGTTTAATATGCTCAAATTCAAGGTTTCTTCTGTCAGGCCCTTTGTGTTTCTAGTATGACCTTAGAAACGTGTTAAAGGGCATATAGTGGAACAGATGTGTGCTTGACGGGAGGAGTGCTATAGAAAAGGCTACAAGAGGAGCAGTTGACATTCTTATAAAGTGACATCTTGACCTTTTAGCCGATGCAGGGATCCCCTCCAGCAGCAGGTGGGACTCAGAAGTCTGACATGGAGGTGGAAGCAGGACGTATATAGAGAACTAAAAAGGCCTTCCTCCCAGCACGATGGTCCTGACATTAAGAGTCTTTAAAGAGAGGTTCACCTGCATACAGTCTGAGAATGTCCTAAAAGCTGGATCTCTTTGGTCCAGAAATGTCAGCGTTTGTGATGTGAGAGGAGGCAGAGGTTTCTGGTTCAGTGGAATTGCTGCTTCTTTGGTTTGTCTGTAAGGCTGAGGGGACATCCTGGATCTGTTGCTCCGGATGATCAGATGTGGCTGCAGCTTCATCCACCCCTGATCCCTTCTGGACAGGAAAGCGCTTCAATTACAGAACGTGAGCGAGTGAGTCGCTGCAAAGCCTTAGCTGAACCTCTGCTCGCTGTGTGTGCTGACTGGTTTTCTGTCTGGACGGGCGCTCTGTAACAGACCCAGAGGCTTCATTCCATCTGCTCATCGTGGAGTGTGTGTGTCGGTTCTAGCTTGTGCAACTGCTGCCACGTTACACACCGAGGAGAGTAGAAATCCAGCCGCTGATGGATCATCCGTATCCTGCCAGATGTTTCTACGCAAAAGCACAAGATTTCCAGGTTTTCACATTCCATTAGTCTGTGGAGCTGCAGTGATTCCAGCTGTGTGAAAGTATTTGAGTTTTGTCGCTTTGTCAATTTTTGGTTTCATCAGTACTGGAATTAGGAGTTATTGTCCCTGTTCAGCGGTTAGTGGGAGCAGTGGGAGCAGTGGGAGCAGTGGTAGAGTCTATCAGGATGTTTCTGGAGGAACTTGGTGTTACGTCAGGGCAGGTATCTTCACTCAAAGCAAACAACTGGGTGATCAGGTACCTGGAATAGTTGTGGAACAATTTTCTTTTTTACATCAACCAAATTTACCTACTTAATTCCTCCTACTAATGTCAGTGTAATAATTTAACCAGTACTCAGCTGTAAAAAGGTGCTCTTTTCTGTTTTAACGAACATAAAGGGCATTTCTCTGTCCTGTGGAAAGTTCTCTGCTGCATAGAAAGTAATGCGTCTTTTATTGATGCGAGTGCAACCTGCAGTTTGACTGAAAGGTGTTAAAATCAACTGAGCCATCTGTTCAGGAAATGCTTTCACCCAACTGCAGAATGAGCGAGCATTTATCAGGGAAGAGCCCTGATCAGTTGCATTGATGTATTTTGGCCACTTAGGACAATGAAAGTAGCTGTAGACGAAATATTAACTGACTTCACAAAATTGTGTGAATACGTTGGCAAGCTGTTTTGTTTTCCACAGTTAGCAGGCGTGAAGGAACAGTACAATGACGCCTATCTTTTAGCTCTGCTTTGGGTCCCTGCTAACTCTCAAAGGAAATGGTTGACTCAGAGCTAAATGCTCCACCCGCTAGATGCTGACTTTCTCATTAGTTGGCAATGGTCCAGTAGTGCACAGTGGGTTTGTCCGAGCTTTTGTGTAAAAACATATTTTTCTGTTGCTACTGGAGGTAAAGCTCAACCAAATAAGTAAGTGTGTCGACTGTAGAACCAAAACTATGAGCTGAAAGATGCTAAATTGCTCCAAAACACTGAAGGGTGAATGTTCTCTGTAAATCTCCCTCTAGTGACCCCTGGAACATCACACACAGTTGTTCCATTACCAATAGAAAAAGAGTGTTTGCTGCTGGGGCTGCACAGTGGTTCAGTGGTCAGCATCGTCGCCTCACAGCTAGTAGATCCCCGGTTCGTGTCCCGGCCTTCCTAGGATCTTCCTGCATGGAGTCTCCATGTTCTCCTGTACATGTGGGGCTTTTCTCCAGGTTCTCCAGCTTCCTCCCACAGTCCACAAACATGCTGAGGTTAACTGGTGATTCTAAATTGTCTGTAGGTGTGAATGTGAGTGTGATTGTTTGTCTCTATATGTAGCCCTGTGATAGACTGTTACCTGTCCAGGTGTCTCCTGTCTTCACCCTCAGTCAGCTGGGATAGACTCCACCCCCCAGGACCCTGATGAGGATTAAACAGCTGATCAATGGATGGATGGATGGATGGATGTGGATGGATGGATGTGGATGGATGGATGTGGATGGATGGATGATGGATGGATGATGAATGGATAGATGATGGATGGATGTGGATAGATGATGGATGATAAATGGATGGATGTGGATGGATGGATGGAATGATGGATGGATGGTGAATGGATAGATGATGGATGGATGTGGATGGATGAATGGATGATGGATGGATATGGATGATGAATGGATGGATGGATGATGGGTGGATAATAAATGGATAGATGATGATGAATGGATGATGGATGATGGATGGATGTGAATGGATGATGAATGCATAGATGATAGATAGATGGATGGATGGATGAATGGATGGATGAATGGATAGATGGGTGGATGGATGGATGGATGTTTACTGCAGGTTTAATCCGAACTGAGCCACATTTGATGGCTGCTGCTTAGAGATGTCAACAATGAAGAACTGCACTTTATGAAGTTCTTTTGAAAACAGCAGAAGCTGGGATGTGCTGACTTCTATCCCCAGAATGGCTAAAAAATACTAAATGCTCATTTCCTATATTGCAATGTAACGGCTCTATTTGTCAAATCCTCCTTGCCTAGTGTGTAGAGGAGATGTCCTGTTATGAAACTGGAGGTGACCCTGTGGACTGTAGAAGTGGTTCTCAGACTGTGAAATGACCTTTGTGTATAAAAATCAGTCAAGTGCCTCTTAAGCATTTCATCCCTTGCTTTTCCTTCAGTTGGATTACACTGAAATGAACAACAAATATCACTGTGAAAAACTGTCTAAGGCATCTGCCAGGGAGTTTTAATGGGTGCTCTTCTCTTTTTGTCTTTTCATCAGTTCCATTGAAAATGCTGCCACGCTGCGCTGTCATCCTATTGGTGCTACTGAAGCTAGGCCACGCCCAGTATGAGCACCTGGGTTACCCACCCGGCTACCCTGACCCGGAACAGGAACAGTACACGGCTCCTCAGCTGGCCCCAGACACGCCCAGGATTCAGCTCCGCCTGGCTGGAGATAAGAGGAAGCACAACGAGGGCCGGGTGGAGGTCTTCTACAACGGAGAGTGGGGGACGGTCTGCGATGACGACTTCACCATCCACGCTGCTCAGGTGGTGTGTCGGGAGCTGGGCTACCTGGAAGCCATCTCATGGTCACCATCTTCAAAGTATGGGAAAGGAGAAGGTACCTCAATCATAATCCTTTCAGAAACAGGCAGTAAACTAGGCCTACAATAAAAACAGATGACGACATACTGGTGTAACTCCTGTGCATGATCGTCAGTTTATGTACCTCAGTAGTAACTGGAAAATGTTTTAAGGTGAATGTTCCACAGTTTTTGGAAAAAGCAGCCTAAGCTTCAGAAAAATCTCTTTTCCCTTTGTTTCCACTACTAAAAGGAAAAATGACTCCCCATGGAAGCACTGATGAGTCTTTCTTTTGCCTTGTCAGGACCCATCTGGTTCGACAATCTCCACTGCACTGGCAAAGAGAAGACTTTAGCGCTGTGTCCGTCCAACGGGATCGGCGTTTCTGACTGCAAACACAGTGAAGACGTAGGCGTGGTGTGCAGCGACAAGAGGATCCCGGGATTTAAATTTGTCAACACGTTGCCCAACCATGTAGAGGTAAGACTGCAGCGCTGGAAACCAAAATGCTTTGTGCCGCTTTGGTTTTTCACCGTATCTTTTTCATTTAGTGTTCGTCCAAAGGATGCTAAACAACGAGTGGGATCGTTGGAAGTGTGTTTAGCTGCAAATGTCTGGTAGAACTCTAGTGTATTTAATACCATTTATCAGGGTCCAGGCCACTATAGTATACAACAGCATTTACTGTTGAACCACATAAAGCCAGAAAGTACTCAGACAATTAGATTTAATCATGAATAATTGTAGGTAATCACACTCGCATCCTTACTGCTAATATAGTCACAGTTACTGCATGTGATTCATAAAAAGTCTAAAAAACACATGTTGACTCTGCAGATACCCAACAGGTATTAGTAACTTGACGATGAGGCGGTATCACTTCCTGTTTACGCACTGAATCTTCTAATACTTTTTTTATTTTAATTATTTTATCATTTATCAGAGAATTTTCCTGCTCGTTTGATAATGTCTGACACAAATAGATGTACTGTGTACTGTGGTCTGTTGGTGAGGTAGTCGATGGTCCAAGCAGCCAGGTGACAGTCTACTCCCACTCCTTCAAGCTTCACCCTGAGCAGAGAAGGCTGGATTGTGTTGAAAGCACTGGAGAAGTCAAAGAACATGACCCTCACAGTGCTGCCGGGGTTCTCCAGTTGAGTCAGTGATCTAAAAGGGAACATTTTCATGTTTTTTAATGGTTGCTGTGTTTTGACAAAGGAAATAAATCTGCAATCCTATGAAGAAATCAATGTGAAGATTTCAGATTTGTTATAATTCAGATGTTTCTAATATTTGTTTAAATATGAAATAGAACTGAAGGTTGCACCAATAAGTATTAGTGTGAGAGAAAAAAAGAGACACAGTTCAATTAACTGCTAACTTCTTTCAGTATTTTAATGATCAAAATATCTTAATATTGTTTTGTTCATTGGTAGCTTTGGCTTGTCAAGATGTTGTCAACTATTTAAAGCTGCAATAACTGTTTTTTAAGCCATATGCTAGCTTCAGAAAGAAGTTGTAACCACAACAAGATTTTATGTTCTCTTAAAAGCTGAAGAATTTTGCCAACCATGATTAATGCAATGCTAAGTCCAGTATTAATCTTCTTTTATCTTGTGTATTATCTGTATCTGGAATGATGCTCTGACAGCGTTCAGAGTAAAGCAGTGGGTCGTACAGCTGAGCAAAAAACTGTCTGTAGATATCCATGAAGTCATAATTCCCTCAACAACTGACTCCTTCACACTGTTAGTATTTTAACTTTTCATTTAACACGTTATCATGAAACGGATGATTACATTCAGATATTAAAGTATTAAAATAATAGATAACCTGTCTTAGAAAAGATCATATTTTAATTTGCTGAGATATCGTTATAAATACAAATGCTCTTGATCAAATATTATTTTTTTATGTTTGGTAAATACCTAACAACCTGCTTTTCTGCAAGCTAACATTAGCTTAAATTTGTAACCCGCTGATTTTTCAACTCACAAATCTTTTCTATTCCAAAGAAGCCAGTGTGAATATTGTTCTGAAGGACGTTCCATAATTCTGAAATACTATACTCAACTAGATGGATTAAAAAAGGAGAAAGGGAGGATAAACAAAATGTTTTTACCGTTTCCTTTGTAGCAACTCGTTTTCATATCTAGCTATCTACAAGGCTTCATCTTTCTTTTTCTGAATTGGGTGTGACTTGGGGAAGCAGGTTCAAGCTTTTCTAACCACCAGGTAGCTCTCTGACATTGATGCATGCTAATACATATCTAGGGCTATTTAAACATGTCTTTAGCTTACTTTATGGGAATTTCTGTACTCAGTGTACAGTGTTCCCCAAAAATTCAACAGTATAAAGGAGTACTTTGTGCCTTATTAATGAATTTCAGTCTCAATTTATGGCTCTCTAACTACTGAGTGTCCACTACAAACACTACAGGCCAAAAGTTTGGGAGCAAGATCAAATTTATACAACAAAAGATCATATTTTCATTGGCATACTTGGCAACAAAATAAACATGATCATCATATTTTATTATATTTTTTCTTGCTTCAATTTTGCTTTTTTCAAAGTTACCTCCTCTGGCTTCAACAACAGCATGGCATATATGAGGCATTGGTTCCACAAGTTTTTAAGGTATGAGCAGGAACTGCATTCCAGGCTTTCTGAGGTTCATCAGTGAGAGACTGCAGATTGGTGGGACACACTTTTCTGACTGATCATCCAATTCGTCCCACACAAGCTCAGTTGGAGAGAGGTCTGGAGTCTGAGGGGCCAAGCCATCTTTGGAAGAACACCTTCCTCTTCTTTTTGTCTGGGTAACCCTGACAGAGCTTAAAGAATGTTTAGGGTCATTATCTGCTGCAAAACAAACTTTCAACCCACAAATCTTAGTCCAGATGGAACTGCATGATGCTGGAGGATGGAGTGGTACTGTTCCTTCTTCATGATATCCTTAACTTCAAACAAATCTCCTACTCTGTCCCCATACCATGATACTACCACCTCCATGCTTTACTGTGGGTGTTACGCATGATGCTTTAGGACGTTCACCACTTTGTCTATGGACATAGACTCTGTGATTTGAACCAAATAGTTCAAACTTGCTTTCATCGGTCCAGAGAGCTTGTTTCCAGTCATCATAGGTCTTATTTTTGTGTGCTTTTTCCCACTCATATCTGTTTTTGTTGTTCTTTGGACAGAGTAGTGTTTTTTTTTCTGATTCACAACCCTTCAGACCAGCTTTGCTCAAACATGTTTTCCCAGTTGTCAGAGATTTGGGTTTGGCCTTGTCATGTTGATTTCCTTCCTTACTTGTGGTGCTGTTCTCTTTTACTGGTGACAATGAGATGATTATCCTCTGCTTTTGTAGTAACCTTCTTTCTTCCAGTCCTCTTTCTGTCATAATAACTTCCAGTTTCTTCTAGTCTTTTCAGGGTTTAGTGAATTCCTTAGTCGGACACCATTAAGTGTTTTGCAATTTCTCTTTCAGTGTATCCTTCTTTCCTCAATGTACAAATCTGTGGTCTTGTTTCTTTACTTGGCTGTTTCTTTCTAGACATTCCTGTGGTAGTTATACAGAGGTGGACACATTTGAAATTTATTGGGATTTTTGTATGCAAACTCTCAAAAGTCAAAGAGCTAAAGTGAATAATGCAAAATGAGATTTGTTTTTTTACTTTTGCATTGAAGTTGTGACTCTTGTAAATCTTCTCAACCCTAAAACGAAGCCCTTCTTTTCTTTCATTAATTACAGCCTTGACAGCTGATAAAAACACACACAAGATCTTCAGTCAATTTACAAGACCTGTACTCCTACAGAAATTAATTAATGCATAACCATATTAGACTGGAAAAGTGAACTTAAAAGTAGAATTACATTACATGAAACACACAAATTACAGCTGCACAATCCGACTGGCCTCTCTCTCAGAACACATAAACAAAAGGGGAGAGGTAAGGCGGGAAAAATTAATTTACTGGACTGTGTGGGGCGGCTAAAAGTGTCCGTAGGGATACAGGAGCCCCCAGCGAAGGTTCCACACAACAACCTAGAGACAGACCAAACTTTATGTAATTGTAACAATAAACATAAAAATAATAAAATAAAAATAGATATGGAATATTATATACAACGCAAAATGACAAAAACGACAGAAAACGACAAAAACAAGACACAAAATGACACAAACAAGACATAAAATTAGAAAAATGAGACAAAATGACAAAAATGAATCAGAAAAGACAGACATCATCAACAGGTTACGCTAACATGTTGTCATCCACAATAATTATTATTTAAAATATTATGTTGATTAAAAATGTTCCCACAATTACAAGAGACATCAATGAAAAAACATAAAACCAAAAAAAAGGAGATTTAAATTTGATCTGAACTGTTTTATTAGAGATTCAGTTTGGTCATCAGGGGGGTGGGACAAGAGAAAAAATGACATTTTTGGGAAACTCCAGATTATTTGTTTTTAAAAAAATATTTTCTAGCATTCTTTTCTCCTAGTTTTTTTTTTTTTTTTAGATGTGGTCTCAGGATAAGAACATTGACAAAACAACTGCATGTTTTAGGATTTTTCTACATGGATTATTGGATGTAAAATGTCCTCCAGTTCTGGAATGACTCATAGATACATCCCATAATCCGTAGATTTCATCCTGGGTTCTAAGACAGACATTGTGAACAGATACGTGAAGTTGCTTCCAAGCTTTTGGCCTGTAATATAGGACAAAGTTTAAAATAAAAGTAAAAAAATTTTTTTTTCCTTTCAAGTACAAATTTCCGACAGTCTTTGAAAGCAACACATAGCTGCACGTTCAGGCTGGATGCGGTTCTCCGTCCCGGGCCATCCCATAATACATCATCCAGTCTATGGGCCGTCTGAGCTGGTAGGGAGGTGGGCGGCGGTGGGAGTGGAGCTGGGAGTGGAACTGGGAGTGGAACTGGGAGTGGAACTGGGAGTGGAACTGGGAGTGGAGCTGGGGGTTGAACTGGGAGGGACCGGGACCTCCCAGAGGAGAGGGGCTGAAAGTCTGGACAGCAGCTGAGTCGAGGCTCGGTCTGCAGAGAGGACTGCTGGGTTCCTGGTGCTGCAGCTTCAGGACGGACGGAGGAACAAAAGTAAGTCCAGCTGCAGCTCGTTAATGAGTCCAGCCGAGCATGGAGGTGACTTCAGGCTTTTTGCTGAGATCTACTGACTGAACGGTGTTTCTGGAGCACCGTGATGCTGCCACAGGAGACTCACTGCTTAGGGTTCAGACTTCAGTCTTTCTTGGAAACCTGTTGACTCATTTCTCTGGAAACGTGCTAGTTTCTCAGTTTTCTTCTTGTTTGATCCTGTAAACATGTTATGCATGAGAACAGAGCTAAAACAATGAGTCAGTTAATGCAGCTTCTCCATTGGGAGGATCTGCTGTTTTTCTGTTTCATAGCATGTTTTTTTTTCTTCCTGGCATATCAGTGACTAAACAATGGTTCCATTTATCTGAAAAATATCCAGCAGCTTCATACATGAAGAAGTTCAAAAATAAAATTAGAATCAAAACTGTGCCATATTGTTTAATATGCTCAAATTCAAGGTTTCTTCTGTCAGGCCCTTTGTGTTTCTAGTATGACTTTAGAAATGTGTTAAAGGGCATATAGTGGAACAGATGTGTGCTTGACGGGAGGAGTGCTTTAGAAAAGGCTACAAGAGGAGCAGTTGACATTCTTATAAAGTGACATCTTGACCTTTTAGCCGATGCAGGGATCCCCTCCAGCAGCAGGTGGGACTCAGAAGTCTGACATGGAGGTGGAAGCAGGACGTATATAGAGAACTAAAAAGGCCTTCCTCCCAGCACGATGGTCCTGACATTAAGAGTCTTTAAAGAGAGGTTCACCTGCATACAGTCTGAGAATGTCCTAAAAGCTGGATCTCTTTGGTCCAGAAATGTCAGCGTTTGTGATGTGAGAGGAGGCAGAGGTTTCTGGTTCAGTGGAATTGCTGCTTCTATGGTTTGTCTGTAAGGCTGAGGGGACATCCTGGACCTGTTGCTCCGGATGATCAGATGTGGCTGCAGCTTCATCCACCCCTGATCCCTTCTGGACAGGAAAGAGCTTCAATTACAGAACGTGAGCGAGTGAGTCGCTGCAAAGCCTTAGCTGAACCTCTGCTCGCTGTGTGTGCTGACTGGTTTTCTGTCTGTCTGGACGGACGCTCTGTAACAGACCCAGAGGCTTCATTCCATCTGCTCATCGTGGAGTGTGTGTGTCGGTTCTAGCTTGTGCAACTGCTGCCACGTTACACACCGAGGAGAGTAGAAATCCAGCCGCTGATGGATCATCCGTATCCTGCCAGATGTTTCTACGCAAAAGCACAAGATTTCCAGGTTTTCACATTCCACTAGTCTGTGGAGCTGCAGTGATTCCAGCTGTGTGACAGTATTTGAGTTTTGTCGCTTTGTCAATTTTTGGTTTCATCAGTACTGGAATTAGGAGTTATTGTCCCTGTTCAGCAGTTAGTGGGAGCAGTGGGAGCAGTGGGAGCAGTGGTAGGGTCTATCAGGATGTTTCTGGAGGAACTTGGTGTTACGTCAGGGCAGGTATCTTCACTCAAAGCAAACAACTGGGTGATCGGGTACCTGGAATAGTTGTGGAACAATTTTCTTTTTTATCAACCAAATTTACCTACTTAATTCCTCCTACTAATGTCAGTGTAATAATTTAACCAGTACTCAGCTGTAAAAAGGTTCTCTTTTCTGTTTTAACAAACATAAAGGGCATTTCTCTGTCCTGTGGAAAGTTCTCTGCTGCATAGAAAGTAATGCGTCTTTTATTGATGCGAGCGCAACCTGCAGTTTGACTGAAAGGTGTTAAAATCAACTGAGCCATCTGTTCAGGAAATGCTTTCACCCAACTGCAGAACGAGCGAGCATTTATCAGGGAAGAGCCCTGATCAGTTGCATTGATGTATTTTTGCCACTTAGGACAATGAAAGCAGCTGTAGACGAAATATTAACTGACTTCACAAAGTTGTGTGAATACGTTGGCAACCTGTTTTGTTTTCCACAGTTAGCAGGCGTGAAGGAACAGTACAATGACGCCTATCTTTTAGCTCTGCTTTGGGTCCCTGCTAACTCTCAAAGGAAATGGTTGACTCAGAGCTAAATGCTCCACCCGCTAGATGCTGACTTTCTCATTAGTTGGCAATGGTTCAGTAGTGCACAGTGGGTTTGTCCGAGCTTTTGTGTAAAAACATATTTTTCTGTTTCTGTCATATTTCTCTGTAGATCTCCCTTTAGTGACCCCTGAAACATCACACACAGTTGTTCCATTACCAATAGAAAAAGAGTGTTTGCTGCTGGGGCTGAACAGTGGACCAGTGGTTAGCATCGTCGCCTCACAGCTAGAAGATCACCGGTTCATGTCCCGGCCTTCCTGGGATCTTCCTGCATGGAGTCTCCATGTTCTCCTGTACATGTGTAGCTTTTCTCCAGGTTCTCCAGCTTCCTCCCACAGTTCAGAAACATGCTGAGGTTAACTGGTGATTCTAAATTGTCTGTAAGTGTGAATGTGAGTGTGATTGTTTGTCTCTATGTGTAGCCCTGTGATAGACTGTTACCTGTCCAGGTGTCCCCTGCCTTCACCCTCAGTCAGCTGGTATAGACTCCACCCCCCATGACCCTGATGAGGATTAAACAGCTGATCGATGGATGGATGGATGTTTACTGCAGGTTTAATCCGAACTGAGCCACATTTGATGGCTGCTGCTTAGAGATGTCAACAATGAAGAACTGCACTTTATGAAGTTCTTTTGAAAACAGCAGAAGCTGGGATGTGCTGACTTCTATCCCCAGAATGGCTAAAAAATACTAAATGCTCATTTCCTATATTGCAATGTAACGGCTCTTTTTGTCAAATCCTCCTTGCCTAGTGTGTAGAGGAGATGTCCTGTTATGAAACTGGAGGTGACCCTGTGGACTGTAGAAGTGGTGCTCAGACTGTGAAATGACCTTTGTGTATAAAAATCAGTCAAGTGCCTCTTAAGCATTTCATCCCTTGCTTTTCCTTCAGTTGGATTACACTGAAATGAACAACAAATATCACTGTGAAAAACTGTCTAAGGCATCTGCCAGGGAGTTTTAATGGGTGCTCTTCTCTTTTTGTCTTTTCATCAGTTCCATTGAAAATGCTGCCACGCTGCGCTGTCATCCTATTGGTGCTACTGAAGCTAGGCCACGCCCAGTATGAGCACCTGGGTTACCCACCCGGCTACCCTGACCCGGAACAGGAACAGTACACGGCTCCTCAGCTGGCCCCAGACACGCCCAGGATTCAGCTCCGCCTGGCTGGAGATAAGAGGAAGCACAACGAGGGGCGGGTGGAGGTCTTCTACAACGGAGAGTGGGGGACGGTCTGCGATGACGACTTCACCATCCACGCTGCTCAGGTGGTGTGTCGGGAGCTGGGCTACCTGGAAGCCATCTCATGGTCACCATCTTCAAAGTATGGGAAAGGAGAAGGTACCTCAATCATAATCCTTTCAGAAACAGGCAGTAAACTCGGCCTACAATAAAAACAGATGACGACATACTGGTGTAACTCCTGTGCATGATCGTCAGTTTATGTACCTCAGTAGTAACTGGAAAATGTTTTAAGGTGAATGTTCCACAGTTTTTGGAAAAAGCAGCCTAAGCTTCAGAAAAATCTCTTTTCCCTTTGTTTCCACTACTAAAAGGAAAAATGACTCCCCATGGAAGCACTGATGAGTCTTTCTTTTGCCTTGTCAGGACCCATCTGGTTCGACAATCTCCACTGCACTGGCAAAGAGAAGACTTTAGCGCTGTGTCCGTCCAACGGGATCGGCGTTTCCGACTGCAAACACAGTGAAGACGTAGGCGTGGTGTGCAGCGACAAGAGGATCCCGGGATTTAAATTCGTCAACACGTTGCCCAACCATGTAGAGGTAAGACTGCAGGGCTGGAAACCAAAATGCTTTGTGCCGCTTTGGTTTTTCACCGTATCTTTTTCATTTAGTGTTCGTCCAAAGGATGCTAAACAACGAGTGGGATCGTTGGAAGTGTGTTTAGCTGCAAATGTCTGGTAGAACTGTAGTGTATTTAATACCATTTATCAGGGTCCAGGCCACTATAGTATACAACAGCATTTACTGTTGAACCACATAAAGCCAGAAAGTACTCAGACAATTAGATTTAATCATGAATAATTGTAGGTAATCACACTCACATCCTTACTGCTAATATAGTCACAGTTACTGCATGTGATTCATAAAAAGTCTAAAAAACACATGTTGACAACTGTTGACTGTTGCAGATACCCAACAGGTATTAGTAACTTGACTATGAGGCGGTATCACTTCCTGTTTACGCACTGAATCTTCTAATACTTTTTTTATTTTAATTATTTTATCAGTTATCAGAGAATTTTCCTGCTCGTTTGATAATGTCTGACACAAACAGAGTGACAGCAGTGTTTAGTTGTGTTCCTTCTATCCTGGTGACGTTGTGAGAGGATTTACACAACTCATATTTACAGACTGACATGAGAAGTTTCTCCTCCAGCTGCATCTGTGCACATTGAACGTTGCATTTAACTAGAGTCATGTTGAAAGTGTTACAGAAATGGATCCAAACTAGTAAAAGTGTTGTTTTCATGCGAAACATCTGTTTTTGTAATCTATCATCCATTTATGAAAGGAGGTGGATGTCTGAAGTCGGCTTTATATTCCTGAGATGTTCAAATGATGAGCACATCATTCATTTCTGTTATGGATGCAGCACTTATGCAAAGGAAGCACTGAGCATTAATGTGCACATTTAGTGAGGTAATATGAAGGACCGCACCCTTGTTGTCAGCCATGACTTGACTCTCTGTTTCTCAGTCATATTGATCACTAATTTCAGTTAAAAGTAGCTAAAGGCTCAGAAAGTTTCCAGATGTTGCTAGATGCATGCAGTAGTTAACGTATGTATTATGTGAGTTGTTTTATTGGTACGCTGCCCAGTAACAGCCACTGTCAGGCCTTTACATCCGTTAGTCTCTCTGGATTCTAATACAGCAGAATTGTGCTCATCGAATATTATTCTGCTCTCAGATATCAGAATGAGTAGTGAGACACAGCTCATTCAGACTCCACGCTAACCAGTGTCACCTCAGATATTTATTACCACATACATGGCTTAAAGGCAGTGGCTGTGTTATGTTTTCGGTGATATTTCTGTGTTAAATGATCGTTCAGGGATCGTTCCTGTCGCTGCCAGCTGCTGTGTGAAAGCCAGACCCCACACTCACCATTCAACTCTCTAGTAAGGAACGTACATGAAGCTTGTTAAAAAAAAGTTGTTAGATTTGTGGCTAGTTGTTGTTTTTTTCTTATTTTAAAGTCACTAAAGGTGTCTGGAAATTTGCTAATTCCTACGTTCCCAGCAGTGTTAGTCAGTGGACCTCCCACCCACGCCCTGCCATTGACCTCATGGCATCTAAATGAAATATTCAACACATAATCCTCGAATGCAGGGGTGTCAAACATGCGTCCCGTGGGCCAAAACCGGTCCTTCAGAGGGTCCAGTCCGGTCCTCAAAGTGTAAAAATTCCAGAGGAGACATTAACTGCAAACTGTAAATTTGTGAAACTAAAAAATTCAAATAGTTTCTTTAATAATTTGGTTTTTGTCTCATTTTTGTCGTTTTGTGTCTTTTTTTTGTAATATTTTGTCTTATTTTTGTCTTTTTTTGGCTGACTTGTCGTTTGTCTCATGTTTTAGTCATTTTCTTTCTTGTTTTTGGTCTTATTTTTGTCATTTTGTTTTTCACTTTATACATTGTTTTTTGTCTCATTTTTGTTGTTTTGTGTATTTTTTGTGTCTCGCTTGTGTCCGTTTTTTGTCATTCTGTTTCTCATTTTTGTCGTTTTGTGTTTCTTTTTTGTCTCCCTTGTGCTTTTTGTCTTATTTTTGTCATTTTGTGTTTCACTTTATTTGTTGTTTTTTGTGTTGTTTTTGTCGTTTTGTGTACTTTGTTGTCTCATTTTTGTCGTTAGTGCATTTTTTTGTCGCTTTGTAACTTTTTTGTCTAATTTTTTGCCCCTTTTTTTTGTTTTGTTTCGTGTAGTTTGTCTTATTTTTTGTCATTTTGTTTCTCGCATTTGTCATTTTGTGTCTCATTTTTGTAATATTTTGTCTGGTTTTTGTTGCTTTTTGTCTTTTTTGTCTGACGATTGTTGTTTTGATCTTCTAGTAAATCCTCTATGGTTCAGCTCCAGATGACTAAATGTTGTGTTCCTTTGTAGACACTCTGTGATCTGGAAGTTGTAATGTGGAAATGATAAACTGAGGCTGAATGCGGTCCACTTATGATCAGATTGGGCTGAATGTGGCCCCTGGACTAAAGTGAGTTTGACAGCCCTGCCCTAATGGTTTGGGTAATAATCTTTTCTGCTAGCTAGACTAGCTTGTGTGTAGACTCAGGGTGAAACATGCTGCTTTAGCTCCTTCCTATCTAAGCCCCGCCCCTCCTGATGACCAGATTGTGTTCTGATTGGATGGCTTCTAGAAATCTGACAGACTTGGCTTATCTCTGGAGGCTACAGAAGTGAACTCTGTACATGTTGAAGCTCGCATCAGGTACAGGGAAGGACAACACCAACAACCAGCTACCAGGTCTTTGTAACCAACACTATGGATCAGTTTATGAGCAGAATGTCAGTTTGATGGGAAGGTGAGGTTAGAACGTCTTACAAGAAGCATATTTATGTGTATTTACCTCAACCTCTACAGCTCTGAGCATGCACAACAAACTCAGAACATCATGAAAATGACAGATAATCACATAAAAAGTATGTGGAGGAGTTAAAAAAAAAAAACTAAGCTAAAGGTTGAGACTGACTTACAGGCAGATTAAGCACAAAACACTGCATCCGGCGTATCCTACATTTCCCAGCATGCAGCTTCACAGCATCTTTATGTTAGATGGTCCCTGCATGGCAAATACTCAAACTGATCAACACTAAGCTGAGTTCAGGAACAGTTTGCTTTCAGACCTGATAAAACTTCTCCGGGCTCAGAGCATCAGACAGTTGTTGTATTCCTAAAACAATAAATCTTTCCTGGTTCTTTGGCTGGAAACAGCTCTGTACAATAAAGTCAACAACCCATCCTGACTTTGTGTCCTAATAACAGTCCTTTCTAAATAGCCTGCAGTGAAAGTGTGTCAGGGAAAGCGAAGTTAACATGGTAATTGTTGGGTGTTGCTCATAACTGTCATCTGGCCGGACCTTTGAAGAGCCCGCTGTGCATCGCGTTCTGCTCTGGCCAATAAGCTTCCAGCTAATTGCCTCCACAAGCAGAATGTTATCTTTCTGCTCACTGCAGGCCTCATGGATCCACATTCCAACGTTATGAGCAAACTGCAGACCAGAGCTAGCACTGCCTCTGACTCTCCTTCTGACCCACTCCTCTGCTGCTTTGGAGGTTAAAAATGAGGGTCTGCCTTTTTCAGAATGCCCTCGGATATTGTGTGGAGCTTTTCTTTTTGGCAGGATTTACGGTTTGTTAGGGCTGGCTTGAGTAGAAAACTATTCACTGAAGCTCTGAGCTTCTCAGATGTGCTCTCTGACTGCAGACATTGTTAAAGTATGTCAGGAACAGCGTGTAAAAGTAATAGAGGGTCACACTTAGCGATGAACCTACAGGGAATGTTGATGCAAATGAATCTGTTGTTGTGAGTGTTTGTGTTTGTTTGTGTTGTTCAGTGTTATATCTGCTCCAAAGAGACCTACAGAATGAGATTTGGTAGGTTTTAACTGAAGTTGAGTCTATTTAGTGCTTTAAAAAAATGTAGCTTTGCTCTACTGTCCCACTGTGGAACCCACAATAGACAGCTATTACGCCACCAAACATATTATTTCTAGAGCAAAATGTGGTGCCTTCATTAAAATGCCAAGATAGCTGTCAGTTTGGTCAGAGATTGGAGTGTCCTGTGCTAGTAATGGCTGGCATGAGTTTATGAAGGCAAACTGGCCTGCTCAGAAAATTGCTTCCTTGTTGCACAAACCACAGAAAACTTTTCCTAGTCTGTAGTTGTGTGGCCGTCTGCATGTTCATGAGTGTAAGCCCCATCTGCTCCGTCAAAGACTTCCATCAAACACATCATGAAATGAATTTTTCTAGATGCTTCACAACCTAAAGGAAAATAGAAAATAAGTCCACTTATGTAGAAGTCTACAAGAAAGTAACGCCGCTTCTTACTGGATTTACTTCATGAACACAGCATCATGTTCATTAAGTAAATTATGGTCCTATTTAGAGGAAAATAAATCCGGGTTTGTGTTCAGGGACAGACAGACAACTCCGACTCAACTTCAGCTCCAATGATTTCAACTTAAATTACATCACTTGAAGACATCTATCAAACTTGACACATTTACCTCTGAAGAAGGTAAAGGCTGTTTTCTCCACATCCACTACCTAACCCAGTCTGGGGTCACTTAAAAATGTCTTTATTTGTGAAAGAAAAGCAGTTTTTTTTCAATGAAGATAACATTAAATGAATGATAAATCCAGTCTAGACATTGTTAATGTGGTAAATGACTATTCTAGCTGGAAACGGCCGATTTTTAATGGAATATCTCCATAGAGGTACAGAGGAACATTTCCAGCAACCATCACTCCTGTGTTCTAATGCTACATTGTGTTAGTTAATGGTGTTGAAAGGCTCATTGATGATTAGAAAACCCTTGTGCAGTTATGTTAGCACATGGATAAAAGTGTGAGTTTTCATGGAAAACATGGAATTGTCTTGGTGACCCCAGACTTTTGAACAGTAGTGTATACAGTAGCTCTAACCAGAACCTGTAAATGCACTTTGAAGTGTGAGATCACTTCCCTTTAGAGCTGCTCCATGCAGCTGACTTCCTGCACTGAGGTTTACAGACACAAAAGGTAGAGATTATGATTCTCCAGGGAGCGCTGCTGGAGAGGTCTAGACATCTGGAGTCAGGCTGGGATAGCAGCTAGAAAGAAAAAGATCTGACTCAGCTTTTCCATTCACTGAAAGAAGTCACATGATCCCCGGCATGTAAAGGCCTGCCAGCCTGGTGCTCCACTCTGAGACACAGCCGGACCGGGCGGCCGGACCGGTGGTCGGACCGGGCGGTCGGACCGGGCGGCCGGACCGGTCCTTATCATCTGGTGACTCACCAGGCAGCCTCACTGTGGGGTGTACAGCCATGACGACATGTCGCTGGGGTTTTGTGGTGTGGGATGATTAGTAGGCTGTAAGCTGAGGGACCGCTGCCTTCTCAGGTGATGTAAGCTCAGTACAGGGGCACAGCCAAGCAACCGCAGAGGAAATGCCCAGAGAGTGAGCTCAGACAGAGGGGGAACATGAACCTTTACATGTGTGTTGCCACCTCTGACATCCCTGCTTAGATTCCTCGCTGTGCTGTGTCTTTTTACATTGTTCAAACAGAAAAGGAGGTGTTGACAGTTTGTGCACTGAAAAGTTTGTTTTTTTTTTAAGCGTACTTGCAGAAAACAAATATGTCGTTCCATGAATTTGTTCTCTTGTGGTCGGTGGATTCCGGTGGCGGTATATTTAGCTTTGTGTTCCAGTCAGTAAACAGCACACAGTAGGACCCAGTGTTCAGCTGTGTCCCTGGAATATTTACCGCCACATCTCTCAGCTGTTTATATGTTCCTGGTTTTGAGGAAGTCCTCTGCACTAAGGCTTATGTATGAGAAGAATTCTGGGGTCTGACCTGTGATCGAGCACGTGCATTTCATTCCATTTGAAACCATTTTCAACATTAAGAAATTCCAGGCTTCATGAAATGTGATGGTTGGCAGTGTCGACTGAGCGCTGCCTCATTTATCCCAGTTAGATGAACAGAGATGCAGTCAGATCCTGGTTTAAAGGGACAAACACAGCAGTTAGAAACATCTGAGGAGCGTCTGTGAAAGAGGAATATTCAGAGAAAATGTTAAATGACTGGCTGCATGTAGGAGGAGGACAGAACTGAAGGGGTTCTGAGATGTAATTTAGTGCAAATGTGTTTCATTAAAAATCATTGAAAGCTTTTTAAAAAGTCAGAAGAGGTTATATTATTGTTTTTTAAAGTTTTGATATCATCACCCTGGGCTGCAGGACACTCATATGGGGACTGTTCACCATGTTCTTTAACAGATTAATCAATGACATAATGAATGTAAGAGAAGAATACTTCAATTTGTTTATTTTGCCTTTGGTTAGTACTTTTTATATTCAGGTTTATGAATTTTAACCAGTGCTTGCTGTGTTTTGTCATTCAGGTTACTAACAGGGGATGTTGACTACGTGATTGAATGATTAATGGATATGAGAATATTTGCAACAAAATAATTTTTGTGAGATGTATGGAAGGCATAGGCCATGTTTACTATCTCGTGTTAGTTGTTAGGTAAAGGTAATATAACCAAAAAAAACATGCAGTCCTTAAGTTGATTCAGTGACATCCAAACAAGTCGGCTTCATGTCTAAATGCATCCTGCTCACTTTTATTACAGAACTTGTGACAGCAGTTTTATTAGGCCAGACATTTCTCTGTCACTTTCAACACAGGCCTGAACTGCAACTAGAAAGTCACTCAGAGACGCAGTACTCCACCAAGGATTCAGTCGTTGGATCATTTCTGACAGATAAAATCTTTAATAAAAAATTACCTTGAGCTGAGCACAGGTGTGTGTTCTGCATGTGAACGTAATGTACGGATACCGAATCACGTGACCTAAATATGTAGCAGGCGGCGGGAATTGATGGGACTCGGAAACACCCCCACAATTTAATCAGTTGTTCCTCGGATCCTCAGCGGTGGATTTGTAATAGGATCACAATCATGCGATCGTCAGCAGACAGCTGACGTAGTGTTCACTTGTTGTCATGGTTACAGTGACGCTGTGCCGCTATCTGGCAATGATACAGAAATCTTTAACAAAGACTATAAGCTGCATCACCGTCAGAATCTAAGCACTTGGTTCTTGTGTCATATCTGACCTTCCCTGAAAATTTCATCCAAATCCGTTAATCCATTTTTGAGTAATGTTGCAGACAGATGGACAGACAGACAGACAGACTACTGCTGATCATCACATAACTCCGCCTGATAATAAAATAATAAAATAACTAACCGTGATATCAAAGATCCATCGAGGACCATCTTTCGCGGTGGAATAGAAATACAACAGGGCAATAGTATATTATTATCTATTATGAACAATTTCTGACCTTCCCTGACAATTTAATCCAAATCCATTAGTCCATTTTTGAGTAATGTTAGGGACGGACGGACGGACGCGGATTGTCACGTAACTCCACCGTTCTTTGGTGGAGTAATAATGGATAGACATGCAGGTACGTGTGATTACAGCTGTGAGGAACATTAACTTAAAACTGACAGAATTCTGTCACATTAACAGACAAATGAAACAACAACGTTTATTATCCCATCTTTGAAAAGGGCTTCTTGTTCTATTAATGATGAGTGAAATCCATCCCAACATGTAGCTCTCTGTGGTGGAAGGAGATCCTGATGATAGGATGTGTGAAGGCCACGCTGCCTCCCTCTAGTTCTGTTAGTCTGCTCTCCTGTTCTAACACATCTTCTGTGGGATTTATGCCAGCACAGGTGGGGATATATCTGACTGTGGGGATTAACAGAACCAAAGATGTTCTCAGTATTTGCATTTTTATCTTCATTTCTTTGCTTCTTTTGCTGCAGCTTTGCCTCCTCTGCCTCTCTAAGGGGATTACAAGCAGCCATGAAGTCACCCCAAGCAGAGTTTACAACTCCCATTTTCCTCTCTTCAGTCATCTTTTCCTTCTGACGCCTAAAGGTCACATCTTCCACTTTTCTCATAGTAAACCTCCAACCATGTAGCGGTTTGGTGTCATAAATTGCCTTGTCAGCCCTTCAGCATGTTTGCACTGTGGATTAATCCATGGCTGCTCTGTGTCGGCCTCAGAATGATTTGAGCTGTTTCATTATGGCGCTCACATCGCTGCTAGATGTTTCTGTTTTCACCCTGAGGCATCACATTCCCACAGTGCATTGCAGGCGGATGTTTAGCCTCTGGAGATTCTAAAATGAAGCGCTCTGACATCAGTGGATGGAGGATCTCAGCCAGCAGGGTTTGCTTTTACAGAGAAACTGATTTCATGTTAAAGAAACATGGGTTTGCTACGTTCTCACATACAGAATCCAGTCTGTTGAGGATGACAAACATCCGTCCGTGTCAACAGAAGTAATGTCTTTGGTTATTCTGACTGACTTTTGATGTTTCTTCTTTCTAGTCATGTGCCACATATTTGCTGCATTTCGTATGCTGATGTTGTTAAAGAGGCATGCAGCCATTTAAACTGTCTGGCAGCTGTTCTTTTTTCCCTTCTTAGTCAACACAGGATCTCAGAAGTGGTGACAGAAAAACCTGCTGTTGTCAGACCTGAAGTCAGACTAAATCACGTTTTCAGCTGTACATTTTAAATCTTCTTCTTTTGTTGAAATGGTCCCAGTTCAACGTCCTCTTACAATCTTTTACTGTCATAAAAACTAGACAGAGAGCAGAACTCCATCTGCTGATGAACGCTGTGTGATGTGGTTACACTTTGGTCCAGATGGGAATAGCTCAACAGCTGTCCTTTGGTGCAGACGTTAATGGCGCCCCCACTGGCCTCAGATGAACATGACAGTTTCTGCTTTATCGGATGACAACTTTTGGATAAATATTTGGAACAGATACTCATGCTCCCAGAGAATATCTAGCATTTCCCACCAGTGTTTCGTGAAATATATTAACACATTGGGACAATCATTGGCAGCACAGTGGCTCGGTGGTTAGCACTGTTGCCTTGCAGCTAGAAGATCCCCGGTTTGCATCCCGGCCTTCGTGGGTCGTGGGTGCTTGCAGTACTTTTCTAGAACACAATGATGTTTACAGTTCGCAAACATTCTTCTTCAGGAATATTAGAAACAGCTTGGGAACACCAAAAACTCTTGGCTTAGAATCCCCAAAACAAAAAGACTACAGCAGATTTACTTTTTTATATCTCCTAGTAGACTAAGAATTAGAATGAATCTAAAAGGACCCGATGATTAAATGTGTTGGCAAATGTCAGGAATTACAATTGAAAAGATTTTTACAACCAACACCTGCTGTTTGTGTTGCATGGCATTTATTCCAGCTAATACTGCCCTGTTTTTACTGTTTTTAATACCCAGTACCAGCTGTGTGTGGATAAATCTCAGTGTTCTGGCTGGAATTAAAAGCCTTCAGTAGGTGTCCTGTCTAACCCGCCATACACAGGGGACATGAGAAGACACAACAGCAGTGTAAATTCTTCTCTGAATGTTGGTGAACTAGTTTAAATGTTGTGGATTCAATAGATGTGTCACACTGCAAACGTTTTCAGCTCAAACAGTTCTGATGTACTTTGCTGTCAGTAGACTACAGGACTGATATGAGAAGTGTCTTCCTACCAGTCAGATCCTTGTCCCCAGCAGTCACTCCCCAGAGTGCCTTTATTTTCCACTTCAGCTTTAATACCATATTAAAATGTTTGCTTTCCATTCAATCATTGTCTTTGTAATTTACACTGCGGTTTAGCTCCTTTGTCTCGAATCTGTGAAGCATCTGTTTCCAGTTTGGTAACAAAGGATCTCTTCTGATGGGTTTTAAAGGAGGAACTGCTCACAGAGACGCAGCATTCTCCACATTGTGGAAACAGTAAAAACACGTAATCTTCACTTTGCTTCACAGCTGGTGGAATACCAATTCTCTGGGAAAACTGGGTATTAATTAGACATGTTTTCATTTCTTATAGTCATTTCTGACAGCAGGACGTGCCAGAAAATGACAGCAGACTCACTAAATGTTCTTCAGGAGACGTGCTGCTGCTTCCTTCACTCTATATGAACCAGGTCTCGGTGTTTGCAGTAGATGTGAGGTGATTTCTGCTGGCTGGAGTTTACCATCTATTGGAACCATATGTTTCTAGACTGAGCTCTTCTTAAAATGTAGTCTTCACTTCACTGTGAACTGTAGAAAGGGTTACCATAGTAACTTGGCTGTGGTATGGTCTACATTCACTTATCCTCAAGTAGTCACAGATGACTGTGGGTAAGATAAGGTAGCCGAACATCAAACATGCTGTTGGACATCAGCAGCCACCAGCCTGTCCTGGTCCAGGATTCAGCCCTCCTGGGGTCATCAGCAGGTCCATGTGATCTGGTCAGGATGATCTGGTCCTTGTCAACGCCACCCAGGTCGCTGCACCTACAAGTTCTCTTTGAATGTTGAGTAAAGGTGAACTACCATACATCCTGGACCCAGACCTGCCTCCAGATAACCTCTGATCCACTTCATCAGCATTTATCATGTTTTAGTTCTTCGGTGTAGATTTTCTTCTTTGGATGTTGACATTTGTATCAGATGGGACTCATGAGGAGTGGGAAAAGTCTCTGACCATCAGTGTTTCTCATTAACTAGCCAGACAGAACCTGGACTTCGAGGCGGCCAGTTTTCTGCAGAGCAACACCAGAACAACAAAGAAAGAACATTTGATTTTAGGAGTTAAACCAACAGGCTTCTAGTCTGAGAAGGTTTTATCTCCAGCTGAGTGGTTCAGTTCAATATTTTATTAGTTTCTCCTTGATGGTTGACAATGAATGTAGAGCAACAGGATTCTAAACTAAAAATGCACATTTTACTGCTTCACTGGATTGACAAAAACAAAAACTAACTTTGGAAACCCCACAGTTAGTCTGAATAAGTCAGACTGCTGAAGCAATGAGGATTTTACCCCCATCTCTCCCAGTGAACGTTTATTAGAAAGGAATCATTTGGTAGCTGTTATAGAATGGAGGGAAGCTTCTTTAAGACATTATTATTAAGACCTGCCAACCTTATGGTGGTTACAGTTCAGGATTATTGCCGAGCTTTTAATAGATTTTTCTGTGTAGCAGGCATTACAGCTCATTTTGCTGATTTTTTTTTTTAATATATACTTGTGGAACAGCGACAGTATGTTGGTCTGTCAGCATTCAGCTCCTCTCCAGGAGGAGGTTTATCGTCCTCAGTCTCAGTCTGCTCTGCTGATGATCACGCCTTTACAGAAACTCACTTCTTGGGAAATGAAGACCATCTCCTGAGCTGCTATCCCATAGCCACAGATGGGAATTACTGTTTGATTTAACTGAATGTGAAGAGAACCTTTTATAGAAGTATTTAATTTTTTTTATTTGTTCATAGTAGATAATAATATACTATCGCCCTGTGGTATTTCTGTTCCAATGTGAAAGATAGTCCTCGATAGATCTTTGATGTCAGGGTTAGTTATTTTATTATTTTATTATCAGGCGGAGTTATGTGATGATCGGCAGTGGTCTGTCTGTCCGTCTGTCCGTCTGTTAGCAACATTACTCAAAAAACAGATTCACGGATTTGGATGAAATTTTCAGGGAAGGTCAGAAATGACACAAGGACCAAGTGATTAGATTTTGGCAGTGATGCAGCTTATAGTCTGGATCCATGGATTTGTTGAAGATTTCTGTATCATTGCCAGATAGCGGCACGGCGTCACTGTAACCATGACAACAAGTGAACACTACATCAGCTGCCTGCTGACGATCACATGATTGTGATCCTACTACAAATCCACCGCTGAGGACTTATCAGGACTTATCCATCAGAAATGATACAAGGACTGAGCAGCCTTGGAGGAGGACTGAGCAGCCTTGGAGGAGGACTGAGCAGCCTTGGAGGAGGACTGCTCTCTCTGAGTGCTTTTCTTGGATATAATATTAATACATACACGTTTTGGGGAATACATCTGGTTTTCGCCAAAACTTCCAGCATCAACCATTAACATATCAACAATTAGTGTTGAGCTGTCTTTCCTTTTTTTGAAAAATCAAAAGGCATAATAATGCTTTTCACCAAAGTGTATGCTGTTCGGGAAATAATGGAAAATCATTATTGTCCAGTTGGGTTTGATTAATGGATTCATTTGTTTTTACTTTTAAAGCAATGCGTTCTTCAGCCTGGAAGAACCTTCAGATCTAATGGAGGGTCTCCTGCATTCATGTGATTCATATCTTGTTCTCCACTTGTAGTTTTTGAATATATCTGTGTTCTGTGCTCACTGGACAAGCTGCCATTAAATCACTTCAGTGCAAACCGGCTGCAGCTGCAAGTCTGATTGGTTTTTAGTTAAAGTCTGTATGCTGAGATTTATTTGTGATTCAGTTGAAAATATTCTACAGTCAGCTTTCTGCAGGAGTGAGCAGAGCTAAGGGCTATGAAGAGGTTCATCATGTTTTCTTTTTTAGTTTGAAAATAGACAACAACTTATAAGCTAATGCCTTTATGCAGCAGATGCATTCAGACGTGTGTATCAGCCTTCTTTTTAAAGCTGCACTAATCGGCAGCTAAAACAACAACAGATGCTCGTTTAGACTGTTTATCTGCACATTTGTGTGTTAAAGCTACAAAATGAAACACGTGGATCAGATGACTGTGTGTAATGTGAATGTTAATTACAGAGAATTATCACTGTGATCTGCTGTGCCTACAGCGCTACACGTCGTTTTAAAGCCTGCAAACTTTCTGTTCTGGTTTAGTTTCACCACTCTCATCAGGGCCATTTCCAGCCGCAGCAGGCAGCTATTTTAAGAAAAGGAAAAAAAAAGGATACCCGGCTGTATACCCAGCATCAAACAGCAGGCAGAGCTGGCAACTAGTTATGAAGGAAAGTCCAAAATGTGGCAGCTAAAGAAACAGATATTTATCTGTGAAGTCAATAGAGTCCACAGGAGGCACAGGTGGACACAAACACAGACAGTTAAACAGTTTATCTAAGAACCAGAGAATACAGCTTAACTATGCAGCGATGCTTCAACTTTAGAATTCCTACAGAACCCTAGTTGTTTTTCCGTTGCTGTTTATATTGGCTTTCTTCCTACAGAGAGAGAGCTGCACTTTAACACGTAGAATCAAGAAACTTGGTGCATTAAAGCAGCTTTTCAAACAGGAAAATATACTGTATAGTGGAACCTCTCAGTAACCTCTGGGAATCAGACTGATTTTGCAACAAATTGAGGCCTGTTCACCTTTCCCCAACCACTCATCCCACTAATGGCTTTTCCATCTGTGCCACTTTTTTCTTGGAAAGCAAAGACTCAGGAACGGCCCTCCTCCCTGGAGTGTGCCAAAACAAGACGCACATGTTGGAAAGCTCTTCTTTTCTACAGTCAAATTGCCATTCTTTTGTCTGCAGACATACATGTGAAGATCATCTGAACCCTAAACAGGAAGTGAGTTAGGAGGAATTAAAGGAAGTAGGCACGTGAATTAACCACGGAACAAAATGGATGACCTGAAACAAACTCACTAAAGTAGCTGTTTCTGGGATCCAACTGTCTTTCTGTGTTATGAGATGTTCAGCTTGGACTGCAGTGTTGTTTGTTTGGAGGCTACTGGCTCATCTGATGCACAGCGTTTGGCTGTAACTAGCCAGTCATGTACTGTATATCCAGTAGAACCACACCAGGTCACCACCACCACATTTCCACTCATTATCTTGTTCCATGAGTTCAGCTTTTATGCAGTTTCATGTCCTCTGCATCCAGACCTCACTGCCTCAGACCACAGTGATTAATGTGGTTATCTCTGGGAGAAAATGGCAGACAGAGTGATGATTTGTAGTTCTGACTCCAGTGGCATCTGCCCTTCATTGGAGGCAAATGCCAGCTGAGGAAACCGTGTTTTCTCATTATTTCATGTCTAAATTCTTCTTGGCTGTAAATGAAAGGAGTTGGTATGAGGCCCATCTGCTGAGCCCCTCCAGCCAGACCTCCCCTCAGCCGGCTCCGTCACGTAGCACAAGAATGAAGCTTTGGTTTGTAATCATTTTAACAAACTCGATTTATACAATACTGTTCAGGAAAAAAAAAAAAAAAAGGTTACGAAGTGCTTTACATGTGTGAACCAGAGTTAAAACATTTTAAGGCTGAGGAAGATAGAATCAGGTAATTAAACTAATACCAACAGTAAATATAACTACAAATGATGAAACTGACAAGATATTCTGGCAGTAGAATGAAAGAGGAAATATTGATTTAATAATTTCAATCTGATTTTTGCCTGCAAAATGTTTGGCCCCTGGCTGAGTTCTGCTGAGGTGGTTGGAGGTTTCCTCTAAGCTTACACTGACAAACCAGTCATTCTTTTTTTTAAATTTCTTTTTTAAAAATTTATTATATAGGACAGTGGAGAGAGAGACAGGAAACATGGGTAGAAGAGTAGGGGAATGATCTGCAGTAAATGTCCGTGGGTCGGACTCCAACCCATGAGTGCTGCATCGGGGACTATAGCTCCTGTTTATGAGCTACCAGGGTGCCCCAACAATCCAGTCGTTCTTGATTAGTCTGTCAGAGATATAAACTATAATACAAAGGATAACTGTACCACTACATAAGGCCACTTTCCCATGCAGGAGCTTGCAGATCATTTTAAGGCAGCTGAAACCTTTTTTTCCATCTCTGTTTTCAGAAGGACAAGACAGTTTCTTGTACATCCACAAGCTGATATGAGTTAACGTTGAGCTGTCAGATCTGAGCTCACAGGTTCTGAATTCACAACAGAAAGCACATTTGTTCCCAGAGTTTCTGCTTAAGGGGCTGCATGGTGGATCAGTGGTTAGCGGTTTCACTGGTTCACATCCCAGCCTTCCTGGGATCTTTCTGCATGGAGTCTCCATGTTCTCCTGTACATGTGTGGCTTTTCTCCAGGTTCTCCAGCTTCCTCCCACAGTCCACAAACATGCTGAGGTTAATTGATGATTCTAAATTGTCTGTAGGTGTGAATGTGAGTGTGATTGTTTGTCTCTATGTGTAGCCCTGTGATAGACTGTTACCTGTCCAGGTGTCCCCTGCCTTCAGCCTCAGTCAGCTGGGATAGACTCCACCCCCCATGACCCTGATGAGGATTAAACAGTGGCTGGATGGATGGATGATGGATGGATGGTGGATGGATGGATGGTGGATAGATGGATGGATAATGGATAGATGGATGGAGGATGGATGGTGGATGGATGGATGGATGGATGATGGATGGATGATGGATGGATGGAGGATGGATGGTGGATGGATGGATGGATAATGGATGGATGGATGGATGGATGATGGATGGTGAATGGATGGATCGATGGATGGATGGATGAATGGATGGATGGATGGATGGATGTTTGATGGCTGGATGATGGATGGATGGTTGGATGGATGGATGATGGATGGATAGATGGTGGCTGGATGGATGGATGGATGGATGGATGGATGGATGGATGGATGGATGGATGGATGGATGATGGATGGATTTATGGAGGGATGGAGTTTCTGCTTCAGTATCTCCTTAAACTTGGTGCAGTTTCCTGCAGGTGTGGACAGTACCATGACTACCTGTTCTGCAGGTAAACCTCCTGAGGTTCCTCAGCCTATGAGCTGCTACACCTCTGAGTCATATTTCTGGCTCCAAGCAAATACAGCATCAGTATTTTTCCACTCTCTTTTTTTTCTCATAAACATGTGTAGCTCCTGAGCAGCTATGTTTACCAGATAACTGCTAATCATGTGTTTGCTGCTGGACAGGTAGTGTTCAATAATCAAAGCTTCTTTTAGATGGAACAGCTGCATGCTGCTGAAGGAAACACCACTAATAACAGCCGTAACAGTAAAATATTGGGCTGTAAAATGAAAAAAGTCAACTGAAAGATGCTGAAGACCTGCAGAGGGGTGATTGATCGCTGTATGTGATTCGCATTTGATCTGTTGTTAATCTATTATTGAGAAGTGCAGCTACAGCCAGTAGTTATTAAAATGACCCTGCATCACTTTATATGAGTGTTTCCCTTAAAGCCACTGCAGCGTTGTCGACTGAAGTCACTACTAGGAGCATATCTAGGATTCTAACATCATTATTACTCAAAGAGTAGAGAAGAGCAGGAAGCAGGCCTTGAAAGTAGAACCTGAGAGTCCACCGACACTAACCCAGCTCTGGTGTGCCGTCTGAACCCTTCACAGCTCAATCTGTGGTCGATGACGAAGTAGACTTGTGCCGTCTGGAAAGAAATGGCTGTTAATTGCCTCTTACTGCATGTGTAATCACAATGCTGTGTTTGTGCATGTTTCCAGTGGCAGACCTGAGTATGTTGCACGTTTTACCATGGAAACCCTTTGATCCGCTTGGCTTGTAAAGCCAGAAACAGTTGCAAGGAAGGCGGTCATAGTGTTTAGTCTTAATAAGGTGATTCACTGTAAAAATGTTTGAGCAATCTGGAGAAGATTTACAAGCAGCCTGGCAGAGCTGAGTGGTTCCTGCATGTTATTACAGGTTATGTAATACAGGAAAGGCAGTTTCTGTACAGATGGGATGTATAGCTGCTTATAAAACATCAGTATGCGGACGTACTGCAGGTATTTTCTCACATCAACAAACCAAAGGGACCAAAAGATTATTTACATGAACAAGCTCTAGCAGCGCTAACACACAAACAGGACTACATGTCAGAAATAAAACCTGATCTGTCACCTAATGGTCAACATGACACCTGAAAAGCAACACCGGGGTAACAGGTGCTGTTCATAGAGTTCAGCTGGAACTCTTTCACCAAAAGCACCACAAAAATCAAAGCACGGGGGTGTCAGTGTTTGTCTTCAGTGTACCAGAGATGACGTCTGAGTTCACATGCTTACATCTTGTTAATAATTAGGTTTTTGGAGTGTCCTGGTTGGTGTTCAACATGTAAACCTCTTCATCTGGTTGCAGAATGTTCAGAAACCAGTTTTTCCAGGTTTCTGACCATTACATGCTGGTAGAGAATGTAATGAATTAGAAGAAATTCTACTCTACTGTACACAACTGATCAGAAACCTTTCTATACAGCAGTCTGACTAACTGGGTTATCAGGGTCCATGAATGACCTGAGTGTGATCAAATCCAGGATAGGAGGGACATTAGTGTACATGGAAACATAGTGAACACACTGAAGCAGCCATTTAAGACCAAGCAATGCTTCACAGATAACCATGTTCAGTAAAGGTGCATGTTTAGCCTCTAGCTGCTCCAGGACTCTCTGTGTTTTAAACCAGCAAATTTGAACAACAGTAGAGATTTGTTAGATCAGGCTGTGGGTTAGTCTGACCTGCAGAGGCCTTTGGCAAGGGTTAGATGATGTTCGGGGCCTAAAACTTTGCCCATGCCACAACTACTGCTGATTTTCTTTTTCATTTTTGCGTTAACATTTAAAGAAAGGCTCTTTTTAAACATCTGTTAGCTGCAGGGGTAGCATATGGCTGTATGCTAAACAAGTTACACAAAAACACATGGACATAGTTACTGTGACAAATTACATCTCAGAAAGACCAACCTTCCTTTTTTTGCTTAAGAAGTGGGTTGTATGTTTTTTCTTCTGTGATTAAAGCAAACTTCTTGACACATTTCTTCATATGTTGTCCACAGAACCTTGATATTCAGGTGGAGGATGTGCGGATTCGAGCCATCCTGTCATCGTACCGTAAGCGGATCCCTGTGACTGAGGGCTACGTGGAGGTCAAGGATGGCGGCAAATGGAAGCAGATCTGTAACGCAGAGTGGACCCAGTTTAACAGCAGAGTCATCTGTGGCATGTTCGGCTTCCCTGGGGAGAGGAAGTACAACGCCAGGGTCTACAAGTGAGTATGTGAGGTTACAGATGGCTTACAGAGCAGGACAGCGTTTAGGTTTGGATAGCGGACACTTTGGCAGAGGTTCAGGGTATCATGAGGTCTTCTAGAACAATGCAGACACCAGCTTAGTGCTCAGCGCTGTGGCTCAGTGGGCGTCCTGTTGGATAATGGCTAAATCTGCTTCTGGGGGAGTTGGCAGATGGTAAACTCTGATCTCTTTTCCCCGTGTTCCTTCACCACAAATTGGTAATTATATGCTGAGCTTCCACCCCCGGTGCCACACATGGATGCAGAAACATTCAGTGACATACAACCTAGTTTCACATAGATTTATGGAGGAGCTCTTCACAACAACAACAACAGAAACATAGATTACACTTATTAGCTACTGTAATGTGGGACGGTGGCTGAATTATTTAAATTAATACATTTGTGTGGGTGACAAGTACGTCAGCACAGAGGATTTTATTCATCTTTCAAGCCAAATCCAACATATTGAATAATAAAACAGAGAATCGGTAGAATGACAGTTAACCTCATATGGGATCCTGGGTAAAAGTTCAACCCTTACAGACCCTCTGTTGATTACACTGTCTGTGTGGTTTCTATCTGTCTATCTATCTATCTATCTATCTATCTATCTATCTATCTATCTATCTATCTATCTATCTATATCTATATCTATATCTATATCTATATCTATATCTATATATCTATATATCTATATATCTATATCTATCTATATATATCTATCTATCTATCTATCTATCTATCTATCTATCTATCTATCTATCTATCTATCTATATATATATATATATATATATATATATATATATATATATATATATATATCTATATCTATATCTATCTATCTATATCTATATATCTATATATATATATATATATATATATATATATATATATATATCATAAGGTCTAAAACACCAAAGTCTGAAAACCTCAGACTGCAGACTTGAGGTCATTAGCATTGGATTCCAGCTTTGCATATGTTCAAAATGTAAACCTCGTTCTTTGATTCTTCTACACCTCCTGACTGTCTGGGACCCTGAGGCAGTTTATGGTTTGCCTCACTGGTAATCCAGCCTTGGTCAGCCATCTGACCTGCAGAGACCTCATGTCAGTTTGTTGAAACCCAACATTTCAGCTGTCATGGATCTCTGAGGGATGTCAGGTTCCATGGTAGAACATGATCCCTCCGTGTGCTGGATTACTTTTCCACCCTCAAGCTGACACTCAGAACTGGACACTTCTTAGTCATCTCTCCAGAGCCCTGACCGATTTTAGCTTTTTACTACTGACTGTTGTATCCGAATGCAGGCGGGAGAACTTTCACGGATTAGTCTCAGGCAGGACATTTACAGATTTCACCTCAACTTTTGGATCTTTCACCATTTACAACCCAGACTTCTGAATTCAAAACTGTTATAAACGACAGAAAATCACGAAAAGTTTCATTCGTCCATACAGGTGTATCTCCAGTCTTTATTGTTCTTATTGTCTATTAAATATCTAGGTTCAACTTCAAACAAAGGTTTTTCATAATTGTTGTGATGTAGGAAGACGACATAAAGGGGTGACAAAGGGCTAAATATCACGGGGAGGTCAGAGAACCCAGACAGACAGGAGGAATACAGGAAGAGGCTTCATTTAAACCAAACCAATACAGAAAAAAGAAAAATGAATTGAGGGGGAAACTAAACCAAACCGACTATTTAACAATCTTAAACTCAAAATTAAATTTTATCTAATTAACAAAAATGTCGGAAAGTCATTAATGGGGAATTACCAACACCAGCGAGGATAACTGGTGATGGGAGACAGAACTGAGACCAAATGAACACTAAAGAGCTGAAATCACTAAACTAAGGGCACAATCTGAATAAAGATACACTACCAAAACAGGGAATACTCACTAAACTGGGGAACTGAACTAACGGTAAAGACAGGATCAGGAATGTGGGGTCAGACGTGACCTGGAGCGGGACCGGCAGCAGACAAGGCAGGGTTGGTCGGTAAGTGTATCGCCGACACCGGCAGGCAGGGAGCAAGGCTCGGCTGCTGGACTGGGGATCATAACACTAAAATACATGGAACACGCTAAATGTTGCAGTGTGTGGATTCTTCTTCACATCTCAAGTCCTTACACACTGAAACTCATACCCGTCAGCCACAGCATTAAAACCAGCTGCATATTGTGGTGAAATGTGAAGGTTGGGCTGTTTTCATGTTCCTCCAGTCATCCCAGGGCAGTCTGTCCAATGGGGGGGCTGATACTATCAGGGTTTTTACAACCATGTTCAGTGGTACGTGTCAAAGTCATGTCTGCAGAAATTCCTGAAGTTTCCCTGCACAACATTGCATTTTAAATCGTAATTATTTACTTGACCTGTCTGTGGTTTTAATGCTGTGGCTGGTTGGCATACAGTGGTCCCTCACCATATCACGGTTCGCTTTTCGCGGTCTCACTGTATTTTTATCTATATATTATTGTGGCATACTGCGCTGTACAGTGACTCTGAAGAAAGGATGTCTGCCTTTTATACACTCTACAATTGACAGATGCTTTTATTTTGACACTCAGAGAGAGTGGCAGTATGTAAAAATGTAGCAGGAAATCATCAAACACACCAGACGTCACGGTGCTGACAACATAACACTGAACCAAACTAACTAGGCTGACTATCCCACAAAAACACAATAAAACACAAACTCTACTAACACTGGAACACTAACATAAACTACAATAATGACACTTAAACCCCCAACACACAGAAGTCCCATGGTGCATTGCAGCACAACAGTTTAGTCATAGACCGGCTCTGCCATCGCTGCATTATTTTAATTATTTTTGTTGTAAAATAAGCGTTTTCTAGCCTAAAAAACTTAAAACAATATAAAGAATATAAAAATAATATTAATTAAGACATATTAAAAGAATATTTAATCAAAATAAAATGCGTGGCATCCAGCGCTGGGCTCTGATTGGCTCAGAGCCAATCGGGCCTCTGGAACGTCACCCCCACCATAGACGAGGGACCACTGCATAGCCAACATGGACGCTTTCCACAAAGATCTAAATGCTGCTTCCATGATGAAGCTTTCAGCCAGACATCCACAGGTTTATCTCAGCGTACCATAAAACTTCCAGCACTCAACTTAACCTTGAGCTGACTGTCTGCTTGGGCTGGAAGTCTGCTGTGCTTTAGGTAACCACAGCAGAGCCTAACTTTCCATCTACGTGTCAGCCTGCTCCTTCAGCCCCATGAAATGTGTAGCGTGCTTTTACAGGCTGAAACAGTGCTGACACCCAGCCAGCAGCCGCCACAGTTTCATAATCCTGAAACTGTGGATGTTCTGTAACTTCAGCTTCATCCAGAGACACTCTGAGATTCCAGTATCAAGGAATTTGTGGTTCTGATATGCTTTCTATGCTGGACATTTTCTTAAGAATGGAGGGATTTAACCTGGAAAATCATTTAAATCTGAAACTGTTCAAAAGTAAACAGATGAAAATGACAGATCAGGAATATTCTAACAAGATGGTGTCATTAGGATCAGATTTCTAGTTATATAATCATTAGATAAGGTTTGATGATACCAGCGCTAATATGTAGTCACCTTAGACAAATATCTCATTTTCTAAATGTAATCAGTTATTAATCTCTTATTTCTTGTTTAAAGGTCGTCCCAGTGATTTACTAAGTAGTAAACAGCAGAAGAAGAAGAGACTTTTCTCTGTTCCATGACATTTGTTAGTCAGACCAGCTGTTAATAGAGCCTTTAACCGTTCCACTCTGTCCTGCTGCTTTTAATATTCATAGAAAATGAGGCAGTCATTTAAAAGGCATCACTTTGGAGGCATCTACTGACCATCAGCAGGTACCTTTGCCCTGCATGGCTTCATGTAGCCTCCTAGATATCCTCACTGTGGAGCCAATAAAACCTGCTGATTCCTGAACTCAGATTTTCCAGAACCCAACATTTGCTGCCAGGACGATGAAAAACGGGACGACTGAAGTTAATTATCTCCCTACACGCCTCACCCTGAGCTAGCCGAGATAAAACCTATCAACATGTCTGTCTCACTCAGCTCTTCACATATGATCCTAGTAGGGGTCTAATAATGGTCCTCTACAGCGTCTTTCATGCTTTATTCAATGGTTGCTGCTTTTGGACGGCACTGACTGAAGAAACAGCGGAGCCAATCCTCAGGCTTTAAACTGGACGGCTTCCAGTGTCCAGATCCAAATGAAGGACAAATGCTGCCTGTCCTGCTTCAGTCTGGTCTTTCTTGTCTTCAGACACAGGACACAGACCCTATCAGGCTCACAGGACATGGCATTCTGCTAATGGGGCTCATTAAATACAGAATATGGGCTGAGTAATAAACGGAGAGGAGGAGATTAGCACCTCAGCAGGCCTGGAAGGATCATTAACCTCCGTTTGTTTAAGTGCACATGAAGACTGTGAACTCTCCAGCTGTTAGCTAACCTTTCCTCCTGGTATTAATGATACCATATGCTGATATCACTTCCCTGTGTCTAGTTTTATAGTGTCAGGTGGCTTAGTATAGATTATCCACTCCTCAGGAACCGTCGGTCTACCACAACGTACAAGCTACAGAACACAGCTTAGACGGCTCATTTATACTCAGTGTTCATTCATTCAGACATGATTATTCATGAAATAAACTATCATGGATTTGAAACAATATTATTTAGGTTAAATTATGCTTCTTTTTGACACACAGCTGAACCAGTAGCTTTTATTTGTATTTCTATGTCTGAGAACCTGAGAAGTACGTTTTTTTAATTCACTCTCCTTTAGCTGTGGTTTGGTCTCTAACAACTCCTGAATTAAATATTCAGCTGCTAAAGCATTAGCTGCTAATCTTTCACTGGTTAAACCTGCAGGCAGCTGGAGCTGGACAGGAAACATTAAGTTGATCAGAGGTTTTTATCTGCTATGGAAGGCTCGATTACCAAAGAGGTAAAGACAGTGAATGATGATGGAAATTAAACCCACAACAACAGCTGGAAATTGTCTTGCATTTTTTCTGTTTTCAGTTTTTTGTCTTTGTGTCTGTTTTTCTCTGATTGCTTCTTTTTTTTTCTGTGTGCAAAGTAATCAACACTCAACAAACCTGAAGGAAGGCTGTATTGTTGTAAGACTAATGCCAACAATCAGCGACACGGTCAATAAAACCAACAGTTACTGTCTGAAATAGTGATTATTTAGTGGAGGAACAAATAAAACAGATTAACTGTTTTTGTTAGACCAAAAGTCCAACCCCAACACCGTCAAGTTTACAAAAACAGAAAAACTAAAGAAGTTGCAAACATTTGAAAATCTAACACCAGTGAATGAACTAATGCAGTAATTATTACAGCTCTTTAATGCTGGATGATTCTGGATGTCTGGGGAAAGGATTTAACTGATGTGTACCAAGAGGCCAGTAGAGTCGTAGCTCCATTTAATCCCCTCTAGGAGGCTGGAATGAGGAATGTGAGTGAGTGAAGCCTGCATTGAAGCTGCTGCGTCTATATGGAATCATCACCAGCAGCAACATTTCATACATGATCATTTTACCCATTGTTCATATGAAACTGTTGATTTGTGTAGCTTTAGTTCAGTCACATAAAATGGTAGATGTAACATTTTGGTGTACGTAGCGGACCTTTAATCACCGTTTATCACCTCCATTCTTTCTCCTGCTCCTGTCCAGGATGTTTGCTCGCAGGAGGAAGCCCACCTACTGGGAATACTCCGTCAACTGCACTGGAAACGAAGCCCATCTCTCCAGCTGCAAACTGGGCCAGGCTACAGCCCTGAAGTCCAATGAGACGTGCAGCGGAGGGCTGCCGGTGGTGGTGAGCTGCGTTCCCGGTAGAGCCTTCGCACCGACGCCCATGACGGGATTCAGGAAGGCCTTCCGACAAGAGGTAAAAAACCTCTTCTTTTATCCCAGTGAGCGCTGGAACAAGGCGTCAGGGTGCAGAGATGGTGTGAACTAACTGATCTAGTAAACAAAGCTGGGAGGAAATAGCTGCTCGGGTTCATTTCAGGTCACTGGCTCTACTGCAGGGGGTGGCTCAGTGAGAGGTTCTGGCTGGACGTTAAGCCAAGAGTCACGCTGGATGCTGCATGTCGCTCAGTGAACTACAGCTGGAGCTGCTTTGGAAATGTCCTCATGGTCATCGCCTCTGGGTTTCAGAAATGACATGATGTAGTCAAATTCTTGGAGAAGGAGATGCAAAGCGAGCTGCTGTCAGCTCAGTTTCTCTCCTCAGATGTCCCTGAGCAAACAGTCAGTGCTTCTCATGCTTTTTACACTTTAGTTGCTTGAATAACTGCACAGTTTTGTCTATTCGCTGGAAATTCAGGGAAATAAAGAGAAGGCACAAACAGTTCCTCCCAAAGAGCACAGTGCAGTTGGTAATAGAAAGCTGACTTAGTAAAGTGTAAATGTAATTCACAGAGGCTGATTGCTGATTCCTGGAGGTGTGATTCATTCTCTGCTCCTTCTGAGAATTCAGGATGGAAAATCTGCTCTCTTCCTTTTTGGTGCGTTTGCCATGATTCTGTTGTCTTTGAGGAGTTTCTAACTGCATATACAGACTGAAAGCTGCGCTGTGGCGTTTTATATTAAACAGAATCAGGTTTACATCCGCTGTTATTCAGCAAAACTCCTAGAGGTCAAACCAATGCCTGCCCTCTTGAAACCGGGTTTTTTCTTTAAAGTTCCATCCTCAGTAGCCTTTTACCTTCTTTTTCGTTTGTTTTTCTTCGTCTTAATTCTCAGCATTTGAACTTCCACTTCTTTTGTTTCAGAGATTCTTAAAAGATATGTTTGATATCAGACAGTCAGCACTCCGTTTATTAGATAGGTCAGATTTCAGCTGTCATTGGTGATTTAATCTTCCTATCATCTACCAGCTGTGCATTAGATCACACATCCAGACATGGAACACATTATGGAGCTCCGTCTTCCTTCTGGCTTCATTCAGACCTGCGGTGGTTGTTACAGAAGGTGGGAAATACAAAATTATGTACAGAATAGATATTTGCCTGTAAACACATTAGAGTAGACAGTGCAGGACTTTCATGAACGAGGCTCCAGATCCTGGTTGTTCTACTCTCAGACCTCTAATCAATTTTCCATTTTTGAGGAATACTTTTGCTTATGATGTCTTCCAAAAACACAAACAGTAACTATTTGCAGTTAAATGTGGAGTTTCTGGACGATACCTGTAACTGGCAGGTACGCTATACCTAAAATCAACAGAATCTCATGTAGGTCAGTCCCTCAGAGTGGCTGCATTCATTCAGGCTTGTTCCCTCCTGAAAACAGTAAAGAATGTACGAACTCTGACCTGCCTTATCCAGCCAGGAGATACTGGTCATGGATTAGGCAAGAAACCATATTACAAGATGAGGAGAAAACAGTAATGGACCTCCAAACGGTTTGGGGAAGCGTCCATCCTGGTCTAAGTTCACCTACTCACCATCTAACACAATGGCATGAACAGGAACACCTCCATCAGCCATCAGTACAGTCACACAGTCTGAGTGGGAGCAAATCCCTGCAGCTGCAGCTTCAACATCTGGTGGAAACCCTGAATCCAACAGAATGAAGTCTGGTAAAACAGCAGGTCAGACACATGGGTTCAGGCTACTCAGCAGTAACATCCAGACGTACGGCCGTGTACTCCACATTATTTACTGAACAGGGCTCACAGAGGCTTTGACCAGAATGTCTTCTTCATCAGAAGTGTCTTGATAAGTTCATGCTGAATAGAAGGTTTTTTTCTTCCACAAACCTTCCCTCCTGTCCTGACCTCAAACAGTGATTCTTTTCCACTCCGTCTGAAGACTTCAGGGGTCGTGAAAGTCACTCAGCCTGTAAGCAACCAGGGCACCGTTCAAACCAAGCTGAGAAGAATCCCTGAGCTGACATGAGTTTCTGTGTGTGACTTCTCTGGCGCTCTGATGTGAGGCTGGGAGTGTGCATGCTCTCCGTCACGTTCCACAGCTGAGGGCCGGACTGAGAGGGGTTTGCCTCACATCACATCCTAAATGTTCCAACACACTCAGAAGGTCTGACTCAAAGGAATTTTACCCTGAAGCCAGATGTTTGCAGTTCAAAAAGGAAAGAAAAAGGGACACCATCTGCTAATATCACCACATCAGAACCAAAGACTTGGACCTTCTACATAATAGCAGTTTATTATTTCATCCACTTGTTTCATTATATTTAACTTGATATCTTGATTTTTGATGAATTTTCTTTCCACATTCAATAAGTTAATGAACATTGAGGTGATAATTAGAGATTATTTTCAGTATCTTTTGATCCGTCCTTTTTTGTGGTAGTTGTCTTTAAAATTCATTCTGAAAGTACAAAAGAGAAGAAATTCTGAGAATAAATTGAACCAAAGAAGCATGAAAGTGACTTTGATCCAACCAGGATTTCAAACAGATCTGTCTGAACTGGAGCAACATGCAGACTGAGATATGCCACACAGGATAATTCCTTCTACTTCGTTTGGATTGTGTCACTAATCAAAACAAATCCCAAACTGGCAACCCGTGCATGAACATGTGAGAGCTCAGTGGAACACCAGATATATCAGCAGGGAGTCGTGACATGAGCTGTCATCTGCAAACTGTTTGTAAGAAGTGCTTGTAGTGGATTTACTGACCAGTCCCCAGGAGTCCGAGGGTTTTTTCCTGCCCCAGTGAGACAAAACTTTGTGACCACTGACAGATGAACACTGATGATCTCATTGCAGTACCATAGATCAGGGTCTGGGATATATCAGAGAGCAGGTAAACAGTGGTTCTTGTGGTCAACACATTGGATGGAGGAATGATGAGCAGATGTACCAACCTTTGATGGAACCAGTTTGTGGCCTTATGACTGGATTGGAGCATCAGTAAGGCCTATGAAGAGAGGAGGTTCCATCGACATGCTGGTGTCAGATGCCACAGGAAGCTTCAGAGTTCTGGTAGAGCCTATCCCTCGGGGCTTGGAGTGCTTTTGGCATCATCTATAAGACCAACAGCATACTGGGCAGTCATAATGCTTTGGCTCACAGCCTGAGCCAAGCTGTCCTGGGCTGTGAGAATAATTACAAGGCTTTAGAATTCAATAATAAACAGGAATCCTTGTCTGGGAAGCTGCTGCATAATGTGGCGAAGCCAACAAGTGGATAATGTGGGAACTCTGCAGAGTTAGTTTGTTTGAATATAGAACTTTCCAACAGTCAGGATGAGCGAAGACAACAGGACGGATGATTTCAGGCACTGATATGTCAGCAGCTGATCGTTTCAATCTAATGAAATGCAAGGTGGAGCCTCCAAGGATCAAACTTGCTTTTTGGGGAACATCCTGAAGATGAATGAGATATAGGGAGTATAGAGGCCGAGTCAACGCTCTGAGCTATCTGTCAGGATCTTCTAATCGATGCTGAACAGCATGTTAGCATGGCAGTGTGTATTATCCAGCTGAAAGAGGCCGCTGCCAACCAGGAACACCATGGTCATGAAGGGTTTACATGTTGGGAGGGACCCTTTATGTGCTGCTGTCATGAGAGAATCAACCTTATGCTTCATCCTAGCATTTTGGTTTAATTGTGTACACCTGAAACACATGTACCATCTCCTCCAGCCCATTGTTTTGCAGGATTGTGTCACATTTTGGATGGTAGATGTTTTAAGATTGTAGTGATAATGCCAGTATGTTCACAGTGAGTGTAAAGACATGTTCCAGAGCCCACACATTAAGACATCTGGCCTTTAGCTGGTGTATACAAACAGCAGTAAACCAGATTAAACTGTGTTGTCTTGTAAAATGAAACACTTCCAGTTTATCTAAACAGTTAACGGGAGAACCGCATTAATGGCATGTTCTATAAACACGAAGCCGCCCAGTCTGCTGCCTCAGCGTTCTCATCTCAGAGAGGAAAAGTTGATGTTCCGACCTTCCAGCTGAGTGTGCTCTTTTGGAAAGAACCAGAATAAGGAAAATGTGGTTTTGTTCTTTGAGCATTTTACAGTGCCTCTCCTTACAGTACGTCTGTCTGTCCTCCTCAGCAGCCGTTGGTTCGTCTCCGTGGCGGGGCCATCGTGGGCGAGGGCCGAGTGGAGGTGCTGAAAAATGGAGAGTGGGGCACCATATGTGATGACAACTGGAACCTGCTGTCTGCCACCGTGGTGTGTCGAGAGCTGGGCTTCGGTACGGCAAAGGAGGCCCTGTCTGGAGGTCGCCTGGGACAAGGTAGCTGGTTTCATGTTTCATCTTTCTTCCAGCCGCTTCATGGTTCAGAGAAAGGGAAGAAGAAACTAATGTATAAAATACTCCTTATGAAAGTGCTGCTCTGTCCTTAGCTGTATAATAAGAAAATGAGAGCAGTATAGAGACATGTAGAGAGAAAATAAAATGTCTGGAATAATTAGAAGGTTGATCTGAAACTGTCCCGTGCCAATGACAGACTGGATGGCTGGAACAACTGTCCATGTGTATTTCCTACATGGGATGGAGACTGTGGAGTAAAACCACATATTCTAAACATGTCAGACAGTAATTGTAGCCTTTAATTTTTCCTCCTTATATCACATCTGTGGAACCAGAGAAGTTCGACCTGATGGTAAAAGTGATTGCCACTTAGATTGCTTTTTTTTTTTCTACTTTATAGCAGCATTTTTTAAATCCAGTTGGGGTCATTCCACTGCTAGTATCCATAATACTGACATTATGACGTTACGTAGTGGTTCTGGCAGTGTGTTAGCCTTCATCTTTTAGAGAGGCCATGTTTCCCTTTCCTTTGGTGTGGTAGATGGTTTCTAGGATCATTTATAACATGTATTCCCTCTATGTTCTGGTGTACCAAAACATGAACACTAGAACTATTTTTGGGTTTTTAGGTTTGTCAGCACAAAGACTATCTATCATACTGCTGATCATGACTTGATCTTAACATGAAGATATCCATTAGAGTAGATTTAAAGTTTAAAACTGCCTAGAAGGTTGGTTAAATAAATAACAAAAAATTACAGTTTTGCTTTTATTTGTCCAAATTTTCTGCAACAGTGATACTGAAATATAATAAACAAATTTAATAGAAATGAAATAGTAATATAGCCAGATGACAAAGTTAGTTTTACCTGACAACAGAGAGAGGTTTATTTTTCTGACCACATATCAGATCATTGTAAATACATTGCTTGATTGAATATGTGCAACTTCACTTTAATGTCCTGGTTCAATATACCGTAATAACAATAATATATATGTAAAAATGAGTGAATTTATATAAGTTAACATAGCTCATAATTGCAAATAACAAAATTAAAGCCAGACAGTATTACCTGACGTGAAGAGCAGCAGGAAAAAGAAACGCGTTATCATAGCTAATTTTTACAAATTACAAACTCCGGCCACACCACTATAAACCTGACATGTTCGTGACGTGTTCTACGTGTTCGTCTCATTTTCTCACCAGGCCTTAATGTTCAGGTGTCTTATTCAGAAATATAGAAGGCAAAGCTTGCTTGTTTTTAGTTTGCGTCTGGAAGAAGTGCTCCGCCTTTTACTGACCAGCCATTTTTACACGGAGGCCTCCAGTCTGAAAGTCTCATTTATGGGCTCCATGAAGTTATGCTGCATGAGGAGTTTACAGGAGGTGAAGCAGGTTTGAAGGTCTGGAGCCTCCACCCAACAGAAACGTGCCACTAACCCATTTCTAAATTATACACACAGCAGATATCTGCTATGTGTTCCACAGACTTTAAAGCCCTAGCTCACCTGTTATCAATGTTTACTGCCAAAAAAAGCATATTCTGCCCCAATAACTGGTAAAAAGAAGGCCGTGTTTAGTTTTCATGGATCAACAGGGACATGCTGTACATTGTTACACATTCCAGTCATGTTAGACTCGGAAAATGTTGAAATGGAGAGAATGTTCCTTTTCCAAATTTATTTTCCATCCTGATTTCTCATCACTGGCTCTCTAACCCTAACCCTTCATGAAAAACAACAGTCACATGGAAACAATCAGAAAACTGTTCAGATAGTAGTAGTGCACCATAACAGAGGAAAACATGGTCTAAATGACCTTAACAGAGGAGAACATGGATTATTAGTGCATAGTAGACATAAAATATATGTTGTTGATGTGCCTTGGTGTCTTTAGAGCAGGTTGAGTTGATCTGCAGGTTCAGTAAACTGGACCTTTAAGGAACTTTGAGGTCTTTAGGAAACTTGACTTCATGTTGTTAAAGCTGCTGTTGTGTAGTTTCTTACATGTTGGGATTTCTGATTATTTGATCATTTGTTATCAGTATGAGCCTCTTTTCTGTACTAAACTGGCTTCTTCAGCTATGCTATCTTTGCCATCCAGTTCCACTGAGAACACTATCAGCCTTGTGGGTATTTTTCAATGATTAGTTTTTTTAAAGAACGCTGTACATACTTGTGTAAAATTTGGTCAATGCATTCATTTGCTCTCTTGTTGAAAGAGGTAAGAGAATCACTTAATGTCTGTCCAGTAAATACTGTTGGAACGTAGAACCAGCAGCGTAGCTTAGCTTAGCTTAGTGTAGCTTAGCTTAGCCAAGCATGAAGACAGGAAGCAGGGATCCACAGCTCCGCTGGCACTGTCCAAACTGAATCACAAAATCAGGATTACAGATTTCAGACACCTTCACTTTTTAATAACTTTATTGTGTTGTAGATCTAATTTAGATGTCTACAGAGAGATGTTTCCCTTTGGTCTACAGCCCACAGCTCAGAATGACAAATCAAATTTTAGACACATTTTAAGGATATTAAATAGAGACAGGATGGACTGAACAGTTTGAAATGCAACAGCAAAGGGTCTGAACACTTTTGTAAAAACAGATTTCAGTTTTCCATTTTTAATAAATTTCCAAAAAGTTTAAAAACATGTTTTTATTTTGTCATTATGGGTTATTGAGTGAAGACTGGTGGGAAAATTTTAATGTTAAACAGTTTTAAATGAAATTTCCAGCACAACTGCAAATAGTGAACTGGCTTGAATAATTTCTAAATCGACTGTCCATCAATCAATCCATCCCTCCATCCGTCCATCCGTCCATCCATCCATCCATCCATCCATCCATCCATCCATCCATCCATCCATCCATCCATCCATCCATCCAAGACAAATTCCAAAAGAAAGCCCAGTTACATTCCAGTGACTTTCCTCTATATACTGTAATTTCCGGACTATTGAGTGCACCTGAATATAAGCTGCACCACTAAATTTCAAAGGAGAAAAAATTTTGTACATTTATAAGCCACACCTGACTATAAGCCGCAGGTGTCCCCATTGTAACATGAGATATTTACACAGACACTTTTTTTAACATTTAATTAAATAAATGCTTTTTTCCGAACAGTGCCAGTAACACAGCAGTAAAACGCGTTGAGTCAGTTAATGCTGCCGACTCCAACGTCTCACCATCGATTCATTAATGCCAAGCTTACGACAGCAGCTCTATTTCCTTCTTCGATAGGCAGATCGATTGCCTTTAACTTAAAAGCTGCATCATATGCATTTCTTCGTGTGTTTTCCATGATGAGGGTGTGTGCATGAAGCGCAAACTGACTGATTTGAAGAATTTAGTGTGAGTGCGTTTGATTTAATTTGAACAGTTTCATTGGAACACTGTGACCTGTTTGGTAATTTCATTGTGATGTGACGAGGCTAAATGTATTGATGGCATGAAACTCGCATGTAAAAAACTATACATTAGCCGCAGCGTTCAAAGCGTGAGAAAAAAGTAGCGGCTTATAGTCTGGAAAGCACGGTACAAGGTTTTGGAGCCAAATTCAAATCAGCATCTAACCAATCATGGATGTGTTCCTCCCAAGGAGTGGTGTAGAGCTTCACTGTCCAGGAGAGGTCAGAGGCCAAATACCTTTCTAACTTACTCTTAGTTCATTTCTTAAATGTACAAATCCAGTTGTTCAACATTTATGGTGATCACAGATCTAAAATAACACTGAATAAATGATTAAAATGACACCAAACAGTGTTTATCTCATATGGTTCCTGAGATAATAATAGAAGGTATAAACATAAGAATAAACTTACCGATTGTAGACTTTAGGCTACATGAAGGTAAACTTATAACATGGTGAAACACAAAAGCATATACATTCATTAATAATGAGAAAAAGAAGACATAGGGAGAACACATTCTTAGAGTAAAAAGTCTCTGTCTGCCTAGCTCACTCTGGTGATGCTGCATTTCTTTAATGTTCTGATTTAAACTGTTCTATTCACTCCTGTGTAGAAAGTTCTCTGTGTGTTAGTTAGGGAGATCAGAAGGTCAGCATGCCAATCCTCCAGAGGTGTGGTTTTCCTCACAGTTGACACTTTATGACCCTTATCAAATCCTAGTGGAGGTAGGAGGCATCCTGTTGTCTCCAAGAGAGCCGTGAATGGTCCTTTAGTAGCAAACATCCCATCAGCAGATGTTCCATTTGGAGGTGAATTTTGGGTTAGCCGTCTCCTGAAATGGTGTCTTAACAAATTTACAGCTTTGGGAGAGGGTCTTTGGATCTTTGTGTTGCTATGGAATGTTCTGTTCATTAGTACGCTACACCTACGGACAATTTAGAATCACCAATTAACCTCAGCATGTTTGTGGACTGTGGGAGGAAGCTGGAGAACCTGGAGAAAACCCACACATGTACAGGAGAACATGGAGACTTCATGTAGAAAGATCCCAGGAAGGCCGGGACACGAACCAAGGATCTTCTAGCTGTGAGACGACGGTGCTAACCACTGCACCACTGTGCTAAATTTTAAATTTTTGTCTATCTATTAGTAGTCAGGTGTGGTTAGGTGCTGTTAGGCTGATTTTTAAATGGAACTGACTCCAGAAACAGTGCAGTCCTCGCTCTGCCATTATAATCACTGGTATGTTTTTTTTTCCTGTATCAGTTTCTGTGGGATTACGAGAAAAGAACCTGAATGAGTTTCTGTGTGTTTTCAGGTATGGGCCCGGTGCATATGAATGAGGTGGAGTGCTCTGGATTTGAGAAGTCCATAACTGAGTGTTTCTTCAACAAGGAGGCTGTGGATTGCAGCCATGAGGAGGATGCAGCCGTCAGATGTAACGTTCCTGCTATGGGCTTCCAGGAGAGGGTCAGCAAATATTTTCAATAATGTTCCTCTCTGTGCCAGTCAAAAGTTTGGACACACCGACTCATTCAAGGATTTTTCTTCATTTCTACTAATTTCAACATAATATGTATTTTTTTTTTACAAAGCAGCTGCAGACATCAGAACTATAAAATGATACTTGAAATCATCCAGTATATGGAAAAGTGTATACAGAACAAAATCTGTTTCATGTTTTAGTTTCTTTAAAACTTTGATACTTGCTGTGCACAGCCTTTATTTTCGGCCAGCATCATGATGTCATCACCGGGAGCTTTTCCAACAGTCTTGAAGACGTTCCTATATATGCTGAGCACTTTTTGGCTGCTTTCTCTTTCTCCACTTCATCCTAAACCCTCTGAGTTGGGTTTAGCTGGGTGACTGTGGAGGCCAGGGGGTGTTCTGTGAAAAACAATATGACCTAGCCAGATGTTGTGGTGGCCATCCCGGTGAAGCGCTGCTTTGAATTCTGCCCACAGAATCACAGTTCCTCCTTCATGCTTCATGATGGGAACCATCCGCTCATTCGCTGGAGCTAAGAAGTCCAGATTTCCACTGGTCTAATGTCAGTCCCTTATGTTTCCTCGTTCAAGCACTTTGTCTAATTGGGCTCCTTCAGTAGTGGTTTATTTGCAGTAGTTCCACTATGAGCACCTCATTCACACCGTCTCCCAACAGCTGAGAATCACTGATGTGGGCTCTTATCCACGGTGCTGTTAACTGTTTATTTCTTGTTAGTTTGTGACCTTTAGTGAACTGCTCCTTTACAGCAGAGGGAAGTCTTGGTCTTCCTTCCAGGGGTGGTCCCTAAGGGAAAAACTTTCTTCACAGAGGTTGATGGTTTTTACTCTACAAGAAACTCAAAGTTCCAGACATGTTCTGGACTTCTTCACTGAATGCTGAGCTTTGTTTCTCTGTACGTGGTTAAATGGTTGGTGTCATAGTGTTTATTACTATGGTAGTTAAATTGGGTTGTCATTTAGGCCAGTGGTGGCTGCTCTGAGAAATCTACTGGATGAAGTATGCAGTAGTTGGAGTTCCTTTTGCCATGATTTAACGCCTAATGTCTCATTTCAGTTTTGATGTCTTCAGTTTTGGTCTACAATGCAGAAAAAGTAAAAATGAAACACTGTTGAATGTGTCCAAACGTTTTGCTGGCGCTCTATGTCTTCTATACATTTTCATACATTTATTTTTGCCTTTAACAGCTTCACTTATGTACACAAAAATTATATGACAATTAACCCCACTGATTCATGCAACAGTTTGTATGTAATGATGTATTTTTCACCCCCCTAGCTGCGCCTGAGTGGAGGCCGTAACCCCTACGAAGGCCGTGTGGAGGTGCTGATGGAGAAGAACGGCTCTCTGGTGTGGGGGACGGTGTGCAGCGAGGGCTGGGGAACCATGGAGGCCATGGTGGTCTGCAGACAGCTGGGCCTGGGCTTCGCCAGCAACGCTTTCCAGGTACGAGTCACTGCAGCCAGGGGGGAGGTCAGCCTGCTGTTCCACTGGTTTCAGCCTTTAAATGATTGTTCTGAGAGTTGTTTTTCTTAGATCTGCATCTTTAGTTTTCAAGGCCACAGCTTCTAAGTGGAGACCCAAAGGACGCTTCCTGTAAAACTGTTAAGAGCAAGAAAAAAGTGGAAAAGCTTTGTGAGTTCATGAGAAGTTCATTTTTTTAAAAGATCTACTTCATCTAAACTCATGAATATATGTTTATTATCTATTTATTATTGAAAATGTATGTTTTTGCATGTCCAAGTGACCTGCTATGTGGCGACTAAAAGCCACTTTTAGCACTTAATGTGAATAAATAAATTGGGGTTGTACAGATTTAACACCACCTCTGGGTTTCTGTTAATTAACACTAAATGACATCATGTTTTGCAGGAACTTTCCTCTGAACTGATCGTTGCATATTAGTGTTTTCCTAAGCAGTGGTAGGACACTGCTGTATGTGGGGCTGGTAAAAAATAATGTTACCTGTGTGCATGCACAGGTGTATTTACCTACATCTACTGAATAGCGCTGACTCTGCATCAACCCACCTGAAAACGCAGAAAAACAGCTTCCAGTAAATAGATAGTGGCATAGTAGAAAACAGCCACTTTATTCTCTAGACAGCAGCACTCAGTCAGCTAGAACGTCTGCACAGAAAGAGGTAGAGAAAAAGATAGAACGCAACAGTAAAATGTGATCATCGTTTGTGGGTGGAAGGTAGAAATCCATGTGGATCTGAGGAGCTGGTGGATTAAAAAGCAGCTTTTTTCTGTCCTGACTGCATCCAGAGGGCTGCACAGTGGTGTAGTGGTTAGCACTTTCGCCTTGCAGCGAGAAGATCCCTGGTTCGCGTCCCGGCTTTCCCGGGATCTTTCTGCATGGAGTTTGCATGTTCTCCCTGTGCATGCATGGGTTTTCTCCGGGTACTCCGGCTTCCTCCCACAGTCCAAAAATATGCTGAGGTTAATTGATTATTCTAAATTGCCCGTAGGTGTGAATGTGTGAGTGATTGTTTGTCTCTGTATGTAGCCTTGTGACAGACTGGTGACCTGTCCAGGGTGTCCCCTGCCTTCACCTGAGTCAGCTGGGATAGACTCCAGCCCCCCCATGACCCTAGTGAGGATTAAGCGGTGTATAGATAATGGATGGATGGATGGACTGCATCCAGAGAGCCACTGCTACATGCTACATGCTAGCTGCTAGATGCTTTATGATAGATGCTATATGCTAGCTGCTACATGCTAGCTGCTAGATGCTTTATGATAGCTGCTACATGCTAGCTGCACTGCAGTTCCCTTGATGAAGCCAGTAACCCCCTCGGCAGCTGCCTTTTCCTGGGTTAAATCACAGTCAGCATCAGTCTGTTAGTTTTCTTTGGCGTAGCTCATTCATGGTCTCATGGCTTTTTCCATTTTTTCCTTTTTCTGTCCGACTGGCCACACCAAGCTGTTTGCAGTCAGTAGTGCCATGAAAGCTCATTGGACCCAACTCTGCAGACAACTACCAGCTTTTGAAGCATTCCAGTCTATTAGATTAATAAATGTAACATGACTTCTTTCTTCTCTCTAGAATATTAATGCGACAGTGAGTACATTTGCAGTGTCAGTATTTTTACTGAACTGAACTGCATTAATTTAGGCAGTTTTAAATCTCTGTTTAAACACGTGTGTGTCCTTTTTCATATATATATATTGTTTATTTGTTCTCCTTCTTCCTGCTGGGGCCTCTTGTCAGGTCATCATTGGAAAGGAGAAAGAGTTCTCAACTGATCTAACCTGCTAAAATAAAGAATAAAAACAAAAACCTTTCAGTCTAAGCAGCTGAACATGTTTAGGTAGAGATCCATCTAGCATCACTTTTACTGGATTTGGTGCAAACATTCCAGCCTTACTGTCTTTTGTAATAAGTACCTGTTCCTCTACAGTACTGGAAGTATATAGGTGCCAATATGAAGCCATTCTTTTTCTCTTGTCTGTGCAGCATTCACCATAAAATTAGACTTTCAATTTTCATTTTTACATTCTTACTTGAAAACCCCAAATTACTGCCCCTTAAATCATTTTCATTTACAAGCAGGAGCTCCAATAAACTTGAATAAGCAAACTGGAAAGCCGTGCAGACATTTCAGGGGGGCAGTGACGGCTCCTTTGACTAGACACCAATTTAATGCGCAACTTTTAGCTTTAATGCAATTTAAATTGGTGAGTTTTCTACAGATTCACCCCTATACGGAAAATAAACTACAGAGACCAAAACTATTTAGTTTACCAGGCTGTAAGCGTGATTATTTCTGGCATTTTTGAACTTTGGATGTTTAGGACAAGTTTAGGCTGCTGACTGTCAAATAAAAACAAAATAAAATCTTATTTCAGCTGAAAATATGACAGTAACTTTTTTTTTTTTTTTTAATTCTACTGGTGCACAGAAAAATATAAAATTTTGAATCAGGAAACCTAAATGATTTGATTTCAGTTGTATTAAATGATTCCTTGTCTTATTGGCAGCCACATTGTCCTGTGTGTCTGTGGATGCTCAGAGGGACAAACGTCCTTCTGTTGCCTCTGCTTACTGCTGACATGTGGGAGACGTTAAGAAAAAGAGCCCTGGGCGTAAACTGGGTGACCCTAAACAGCGTGGTGGAGGTGGAGGGCTGACGGCCTCTCAGAGTGTGAGCAGAGCTGTGGAATGAAGAGCTGTGTGATTATATAGAAGGACTGTCAGCTGGAATAGGGGACATTTACCAGGTTAAAGTGTTGTGTTCTACTTCATCAGAGACATGGGAATATCATTTAAAAAGCCCTTATTTGGCGGTTTAAGTTGCACTTTTTGGAAATAAATACATAGCAGGTAATAACACTGTACAACACGGAAAAAAGTTGCAGTTTAATTGCCTGTTTTAGCCACAGTCATCAGCATAATATAATGTCCCATTCATGATACTGCATGAAGGTTTGGTGCTCCACCTAGTGGTCAGAGAGGGCACTCCTTCCTTCATAACAATTCATGGTATTCCAGCGCCTCTCACCTGTAACAGCTGCCTGAGGGTTGCTCTGACCAGACAGTGATGATCATTTTTATTTCATAGATCTAGATGAGCCATCGCTGTCTGTTGCAACTGCAGAATGTTCTACCTGTGGCAGCTCTGTTTGGTTGTACGTTGCATTTTTCATGCAACTCTGGGATGGCAATTTAAGAACAAAACTACATACTGCTTCTCAAGCGACCAGATCATGTTTTTAAACCCTCTCTGGTAACTGTATGAAGTGGTGTCATGTCTTTTGTGAGCTGAACGGTTATTGCTTCAATGATTTCTCTCTGGAGTTTGCGACCTTTCTCAATATAGAAGGCGTCTGGAAGGAGTGTTTGCTTAGGGTGATGTTCACTCATCATACAGAGCTTAGTGGTGCTGATTTAAAGGGTCAAACAACAGAAAGGATCGACATCACCGTTTGTGCAGCTGAAATATGTGTCTAGAACCGATTTGTTGCTGTGCACATGTGGAGCCTGCATGTCAACAAATAGCCCGGAACAGTCCGGAACGGTCCAGTTTGCAGCTTTCCTGACCAGTTTGTTCAGTCTCCATCTTCCTCCTCAGGAGACGTGGTACTGGCCGGGGGAGGTGAGTGCCGACGCCGTGGTGATGAGCGGCGTTCGCTGCTCTGGAACGGAGATGTCTCTGTCCCACTGTCTGCACCACGGACACCACCTCAGCTGCTCCAAGGGAGGCGGACGCAACGCCGCCGGAGTGTCCTGCTCCGAGAGTAAGAGCCTGAAATTCAGACATCGCTGCAGTTTGCTTAGAGTCGTGTGATGTTCCATCTGGAAGGTTTACCCTCTGAGATCCTGAAAGCTGTCTAACCATGAAGTAGTGAATACAGGAAAGAAGTAACTGACATTTTAGCTTTTAATTCCACTTTGCTATGCAGTTTATCACTTCCAACTGAAAAGCTTTCACCCTTTTGCGCTACTCATTGAGTTTAAATTCAACAAATGGAATTATTTCTGGGTCTGGAGAAGCTCTGCCTCAGAGAAATGTTTGCGTAACTGAAAATCACCAGAGGCCTCTGCAGTCTGAAACAGAAACTACTCATTTACTCTGTACAGAGCCACTTCTCAGTTTCTAAATCTGTTTTGTCTCCGTCTGCTCCTCTGTGGGTTTTTCTTTTTTATCACATCCTCCCGTCCACAGCGGCTCCTGACCTGGTGCTGAACCCTCAGGTGGTGGAGCAGACCACCTACATGGAGGACCGTCCTATGTTCATGCTGCAGTGTGCCTACGAGGAGAACTGTCTGTCCTCCACGTCCAGCCAGGTCCCGGCCAACTCCTACCGCCGCCTGCTGCGCTTCTCCTCCCAGATCCACAACAACGGACAGTCGGACTTCCGGCCCAAAGCTGGTAGACATTCCTGGGTGTGGCACGACTGTCACAGGTCAGCGTCTTCTCAGTGCTTCTATACGAGATTTACTCACAGCAGCAACCTGTTTTCATTCATGAATGTCTTCTGTACCAGAGCTGGATTCATACATCCAGAAACCACATCTCAGATTAGACATCCATATGTTCTGCTGCCTTCTAATTGAATGTGTACTCCAGCTAAAGCTGCTACAGAAAGTCCCACATTTTTGTGGTTTCCCATCTTCTCTGGAGGAAGCTGTTGCAGCTTCATACAGCTACCAGCTTTCCATTTGTCAGGACTGGCAGGACCACTAAAAGACATTAACCCACCTTAAAGACGTGCTGTGAATTACAGGTGCCAGGATGTCATTTTCATTTTGAATTTTACAGGATCTTGATGCACAGTAAACTGGCGCTGCGGTAGGCAACAGAGAATGTTTCTGAGTAGGTTTGTAAAACTCCATTTCTATGTGTGTCTGTGTGTGTGTGTGTGTGTGTGTGTAGGCATTATCACAGCATGGAGGTGTTCACCATCTATGACCTGTTCAGCCTCAATGGAACCAAAGTGGCAGAAGGACACAAAGCGAGCTTCTGTCTGGAGGACTCGGAGTGTGATGAAGGTAGGAACCACCATAGGATGTTTGCTGGGATGTCAAAAACACTTTCACTTTTCAAAACTGTGCTAGAAGCTCTTTTTTTAATATCAAATATAGTCTTTAAAGCAGCACTGAACAATCCTGTTTTCACGGTTGACCAGATGACTGATGGTACCGAACCTACAGAGAACTAGTGAGAACTTCCACTCAGTTAGAAGGAGTTTTTTATGGGTCAATACTTTACTGTTTTGGTCCACTGCTCTTATCAACCTCGTTTCCAGACACAAGTCAACAGTTTTTCTACATATTCAGCTCTATCAGCAGCTAGTTGGTGAACAAGAAGTTAAGTGAGACCAGAACAGAGCTAAAGAGAGAACCATACATGAAGCGTCCAGATAGAAGATGACAAATAGATGCTAATGCTGCTCTGTGTCAGGAGGGACCATCAGTGAGCTTAGAGCGACTTTAAAAGCAGATAATACATTCACAAGTTTTCATCAAATGCTGTCTGACGGTTTGTTCTCTAAAGTGTTTGTATTTTTTATTGCAGGGATTGAAAAAAGGTACGAGTGTGCTAACTTTGGAGAGCAGGGCATCACTGTGGGCTGCTGGGATACCTACAGACATGACATCGACTGCCAGTGGATTGACATCACCGAGCTCAAACCTGGGGATTACATTTTCCAGGTGATGCTCTTTCTTTAAACCTGGAGTCATGCTTGTAGATTCTGTTTCTGCTTCATATTCATTCATGTCTGCTCTCTTCCAGATTATAATCAATCCAAACTATGAAGTGCCAGAGTCAGACTACAGCAATAACATCATGAAATGCAGATGTCGATACGATGGTCACCGTGTGTGGATGTACAGCTGCCATAACGGTAGGAGAAGACTGTCTGTAGCTCTTTATTATTACAGGAGAGATTGAATTGTTCTGTCCAGCATAATAGCAGATATTCCAGGATGTTTGATGTCACTGTAAAGACAGAAATGCAAATGTTCAGATGGTCTACACAGGTCTTCTTTTACGACCTCAGTAAACATTGTCCTAACAGGTTTATGGTCTCAATCACCTTCAATGCAGGATGATATTCATGGTTAATACCAAAGTTTACATGTTATTTTAGCTTTTTCAACCTTATTTTCTATTAAATATAACTAGTAATAGCTTTTGCTGTGTATGTTGACCATATATTGATTACTTTTAGATAAGATATAATATAATATACCATCAAGTATTGGAACTTACCTAGTTACTCATAACATTTAGTCTGGCTCAGTATAACATTTTAGTTTTTTATCAAAGCGTAATTTTTAAAAATTAGTGGCACTAATCTTTCTACGTACGTCTTGGAAAGTGTAAACACCCTCTGTCCCTCTGGTTGGGCGATCTTAATGTTGCGTGCTTATGGTAAGCATGTCTGACCTCCTCTACATCTGATCTGATCTCATGCTTGGCCGTGAGAATGAATGAAAGTTGTTGGTGTCAGATGTGAAACGAGGACAGAGTGTGTCGGTGGTAACTGCCTGTCTCTGCTGCTGTAGGTGGCTCATTAAGCACTGAAACAGAACAGACGTTCCCAGGCCTCCTCAACAACCAGGTGACCCACAGGTAAAGAAGAACGAAGCCAACCGGCCGTTCCCTCCAGCAGGACGACTGTCTGACGCCCACCAACCGCTGCACATCTCCATCTGTGCTGGATTCCTCCTGCCAGCTATGTCCTGGTCCAACCGTCTCTTTTTATGTCTCCTCTTCTATGAAGCAGCAGCTTTCTTTGACCCTCAGCCCTCCTCTTTTCCTTCAGCAGAGAGATGATTTGATTCCCCTCCTGTCTAGACAGAGGCAGCTGCAGCTTCACCAACACTTCCTTGGTTCAGATCAGGAGGCTGGTGAAGCTCTTTGCATGCTCTGTGACTGAGAGACCTTTTTACTTTTTAATGAGTGCTGAATAAACCTGCAGGTTAGTGGCAGCAGCGGGGAACGTCATCAAGAATGTGCTTTTTTTAATGGAACTCTGCTGCAGTGTTTTTTGTTCAAAGCTCTCCTTGGAGAGTTTGGGTTTTTGTACCTGAAGATTGAGAGAATTATCAGTGTGGCAGCACAGGTCATTTTCTTCCACTTTTCAACAGTTTCACAGAGTGCCTTTTACACACTGAAGTCCAGACACAGTGAGGTTATGTTCCACAGGCGTTCCTACTGCATGCCGGGTATTTAAGGTGAAGGCACAAGCTTCACATCTCCACTGAGGGCTAAATGAGCTGCAGCAGAAGCAAGTCCTCAGAAAGCAAACCACCCGTTCATCACCAATTACAGATGCTAATTGCCTGATTCAGCTGCAGGACTAATCTACCATGGCTGAAACGTGACGTACTAAAGTGCCTCTAATCTGCTCTGCAAAGTGAATGGGCTAGAGTGAAATTACATTTCAATAACAGAGGTGCACTACTGTGTTGTACAGGTGTAGTGGAAGCAATCTCATTTAACATAGATAGAAATGTTATTCTTATTTTTTCTGTTTTCATGTAGCAGTATGTGTCTGAAGCAAACGTTCTTTTTGCCTTTACATTCATTCCACCTCCCTTCTTTAAGACCTCCAGTCTCTGATGGTGTGTGTCCACAGGATCCATCGCCTTCATCGTCCATGGAAACCGCTCTGCAGTGCATTCTGGGAGCATCGCTTTGCATTTCTAGAGAAGTGCCATCGCATTTCCTGCTCCTCATTTGCATAGTCAACCATAAAGGTCCTCACATCATTTACAACTGAGTGTTTTCAGTTCAAGCAGGTTTGACTTCAGTGACCTGAAAAGATGTGTTACATTAAGCTAATTGATTAATTGGTCACTGATCGCGGGCTGCACAGTGGTGTAGTGGTTAGCACTTTCGCCTTGCAGCGAGAAGATCCCTGGTTAGCGTCCTGGCTTTCCCGGGATCTTTCTGCATGGAGTTTGCATGTTCTCCCTGTGCATGCGTGGGTTTTCTCCGGGTACTCCGGCTTCCTCCCACAGTCCAAAAATATCCTGAGGTTAATTGATTATTCTAAATTGCCCGTAGGTGTGAATGTGAGAGTGATTGTTTGTCTCTATATGTGGCCCTGTGACAGACTGGTGACCTGTCCAGGGTGTCCCCTGCCTTCACCCGAGTCAGCTGGGATAGGCTCTAGCCCCCCCCCCCCGCGACCCTAGTGAGGATTAAGCGGTGTATAGATAATGGATGGATGGATGGGTCACTGATCGCAACAACAAGCCATCTGACTGTTCAAAGGAACGAAATGAAAAGCCTGTGGGCTACTTTACCATGAATTGTCCTCTCATGACGTTTTAACTGCACCACTTGTAGCACAAACATGTTTCATTACCTGTTGAGTTATTATTCTGTTAGCCAAGCTAACAAATTAGCTAACTGACCATTTGTGTAATCACCAGCAGATTTATGGGATGGCTCAGAGGGTAATTTACCAGTGGTAGTCACATCTCCAGCTGAACAGCTCACATTAGCTTTTTTAAGATAACTTTCATTTTCTTGGCATAGTACGGAGTTACCCCAGCATCTGCCACCCCCCCAGGGCAGAATGCAGGGTAGCTAGCTAACTAGCTAACCAGCTAACCAGCTGTATTACATTGTACAGTTTAAAGACTCAGGCCAGTGTTACGCCCTGATCATTCTCTGTTCACTGACAGCCACGGACACCACAGACGTGTAGTCAGTTATACAGGGAGTCTACAAAGTCTGGACACAGGAAGTCTCATTAACTATCATGTTTTTACCTCCACAGATTAAATATGGCTTTGTGGAAAGAAGAAAGAGTTGAACTGGTACTTCTCAGTGAAGGATGGACATATGGAAAGACAGCAGATGAATTTAATCATCCAAGGAGGATTCCTCTTGGCTTTTCAACTGTGATGAAGTTGGTTAAAAGTTAAAAGAAACGGGCAGTGTCATGGACAAACCCTGTTCTGGACAACCAAATGGATCAGCCCAAACTAAAGGATTGGTCATGGCTAAAATTCATGCTAGCCCCAAATATCACCTCCCTAACCTTAACACTACCTAACCCTAACCCTATCTTTCCGTATGTCCATTCTTCACATCCACTGAGAAGTACCATTTCAACTCTTTCTTCTTAGAGTTCTACTATTATACTACTGTTTCTAGTCCTCTAATTACAGCTGCTCGTCCACGGCGTCCACAGCTGTCTGTGTGCACTTCGACAAAGGTACAACACATCTAATGTTTCTGAAGCAACCTTTTTCTTCCTTTTAGTAGTAAAAATATTACTGATATATTTAAAAATCCCTGTGAAGTGCGCTTTAAGACATGTTACTGGAGTGTCTACATCAGCATACTGTCGGTACAGGAAGGTTTCAGCCCTTCACTGCTTTATGTTCTCCTATCAGGAGGACAGAAGAGTTGATTTCCATCCTGTGATCGGTAGAAACCATCCTCTCTGTTCTCTGTTAGACAGCCAGAGTTACAGATGTGTTGTTTTTCTCCCAACAGCTCATCAGTAAGGTCCTATTTTAACGTCACCTCATTTTATTCTATTGTACAATAATGTGTGACTCCAGTTTTAATGTACTTTTTGTAATGGTGCTATCAAACTGGTCCTCTGTTTTCTGAGGACCGTACATGTTGAACAGCTACATTATGTATACTAACAGTATACTTGAACTGAGCGTACGAAACAATGTGCTTTGTGTGTGAAGCTATAATAAAGGTCTGAGTTACGGAGCAACCAAAGCTTTGCTGTTCTCTGTTATTTGCATCCACTTTCCGTCATGATTGACCTTGCTGTAGCTCTGAGCATTCAGTCTTCTTGGCTTTTATGCCACTGACAGCTGATATTTTGTCCCTGCCATGGATTGATTTTGATCTTCAACAGCATGTTTTAGGGTTGCCTTACTGCCCACTTCCAGTCTGAAGTCCACTCCACACTACCACCTATCAGTTTTTGTCTTTGACTGTTGTCAAAGGTTTATTTTCCCCTAACAGCCTCTGCTTTTGGGTTTTAGCTCTGTGTCATAATTTCATCTCACATAACAGTTTTCATCTTTTGACTTTCAATTTAAAAATTCAGGTTTTGCTTCATCATTATGACCCATTGGGTGTGGATCAAAATGCATTTCACAACACAATGTGAAGCAGTCTGCATACTTTATGAATTGCCCGTACATGTGTGCATGGCGTGTGCTCTGTAACACATTTTCATGTGTCTTTATTTAAATGTCAGTCAAGAGTTAATATCAACAGTTAAAACAAAGTTGAAGCAGAATACACGCACTTACAGGCTATCTGCAGGTCAGAAATTAAAGGAAAAAGAAGACATTAGTAAGTTTTATATGTAATAAACACATTGTCTTTGTATTTCTTCAGGCAGTTTAATGTTAGATGCTGCACAACCTAGAAACTACAAGGGAGACTGAAGTGTGGTGAACTCTGCATATTAAACAGGACATGACTGAGAGAGGGCTGCACAGTGGTTTAGTGGTTATGTAACTGTCTCTCATAGTTAGTTATATCCCTGTTCCGTTCTAATTTTGTTCATATTATTATTTATTGATGCGAAACTAATTATTGTTGATAGAGTGTTCCGCACGTCATGTTTACGGACGGACGGCGAAACCGGAAGTGGAGACGGAGCGCGAAATGACTGAATGAAAACGGCAGACTTCAGCGTGTAACGTTTACTGTACACAACTAAAAAGAAAGACGAAGAGAAGAGAAGAGCAGTCTAATACGAGCCCCTCTTTAGTTACAAGCAGCCTACGAGGTATGTTACATTTATGTTCACATTGTTATTCAAATTAAAGACGTGTAAATGACATGCAAATAGCGCTCGTGTTGTTAGAACAATTAGCATGCTACGATAATGATATATGGACATGCTGTGTGTTACGTTAAATGTATAAGTTAAGAAATCTACTGTGGGTTTGATGTGTTATTGATGCCTTACAAGTATTCTGTAAACCTTTAATTGGTGTTTGAGATGTGAAAGGTGCGCTATATGCTGCATAAGCTCTACATGCTATTAGATTAGCAACGGAAGCTTTCATTATTAAGACAGACAAACATGTGATTTAATGTTGTGTATTTATTTTTATTTATTTTTTTGTCTTAAACCCAGTTCTCACGGGTTGGCCTGGAAGCAGAATAAACCCTGTCCTTTAATCAAGATCTCGTGGCTCATGTTGTTACTGGAGGGAGCTACAGGTTAGCATTGTCGCCTCACAGCTAGTAGATCCCCGGTTCACATCCCGGCCTTCCTGGGATCTTCCTGCATGGAGTCTCCATGTTCTCCTGTACATGTGTGGCTTTTCTCCAGGTTCTCCATCGTCCTCCCACAGTCCAGGAACATGCTGAGGTTAATTGGTGATTCTAAATTGTCCATAGGTGTGAGTGTGATTGTTTGTCTCTATGTGTAGCCCTGTGATAGACTGTTACCTGTCCAGGTGTCCCCTGCCTTCACCCTCAGTCAGCTGGTATAGACTCCAGCCTTCATCTCCACATCTTGGTTCATCCAGTACTCTATAAATGGCATTTACCAGATTTACTGTCATGTGCACAGATACACTGTAACAGTGTTGAATGGATTAGTCTGGTCATTTACAGTCAGTGCTGTGGATGAACAGCAGGTTTAGTAGTAAACACAAGGACCAGGCAGCTAGTGGATTGTCAGGGGACATCAGGTGTATCGGATGAAAAATGTTTTAGATCACAGTCATTAATGCTTCATCAAACATCTTGATACTCCAGAGGACAGTGGTGATGGAGCTGCCTGATCTGTCGGTGGTTTGTACTGTCACCTCACAGCTAGAAGGTCGTGGGTACCATTCCCGGTCAGTGTGGAGTCTGCATGTTCTCCCTGTGCAGCGTGGGTTCTTACCAGGTTCTCCAGCTTCCTCCCACAGTCCAGACACTTGCTGAGGTTAAATGATGATTCTAAATTGTGTGTGTGTGTGTGTGTGTGTGTGTGTGTGTGTGTGTGTGTGTGTGTGTGTGTGTGTGTGTGTGACAATTCTGCTTCATGTTCCCTGTTGAGGTCATTAGTTACGCTGACGACACTCCGTTGTATTTATCTATGAAGCCAGATGAAACTAATCAGCTAGCCAGACTGCAAGATTGTCTTAAGGACATAAAGAACTGGATGACCTATAATTTCTTACTACTAAATTCAGACAAGACTGAAGTCATTGTATTTGACCCCAAACATCTTAGAAACTCGCTTTCGAAGCATATAGTTACTCTGGATGGCATTACATTGGCCTCCAGTACTACTGTGAGGAACCTCGGAGTTATCTTTGACCAGGACATGTCCTTTAACTCACACAAAAGAAATCTGTAGGACTTCTTTTTTTCACCTGAGAAATATTGTAAAAATCAGGACCATCCTGTCTCAGAGTGATGCAGAAAAATTAGTCCATGCATTTGTTACTTCCAGGCTTGACTATTGCAATTCCTTATTATCAGGTTGTCCCAATAGCTCTCTGAAACATCTACAGCTGATCCAAAATGCTGCAGCCACAGTACTGACAGGAGTTAGCAAGAGAGATCATATTTACTAGTAAATATTTACTTATATAGTTACTCTGGATGGCATTACATTGGCCTCCAGTACTACTGTGAGGAACCACGGAGTTATCTTTGACCAGGACATGTCCTTTAACTCACACAAAAGAAATCTGTAGGACTTCTTTTTTTCACCTGAGAAATATTGTAAAAATCAGGACCATCCTGTCTCAGAGTGATGCAGAAAAATTAGTCCATGCATTTGTTACTTCCAGGCTTGACTACTGTAATTCCTTATTATCAGGTTGTCCCAATAGCTCTCTGAAACATCTACAGCTGATCCAAAATGCTGCAGCCAGAGTACTGACGGGAGTTAGCAAGAGAGATCATATTTCTCCTATGCTGGTTTCTCTTCATTGGCTTCCTGTTAAATCTAGAATAGAATTCAAAATCCTTCTTCTGACATATAAAGCTCTTAACAACCAATCTCCATCATATCTTAAAGACCTGATAGTACCATATTATCCTAGCAGAACTCTTCGCTCTCAGACTGCAGGCTTACTTGTTGTTCCTAGAATCTCTAAAAGTAGAATGGGAGGCAGAGCCTTCAGTTATCTGCTCCTCTCCTGTGGAACCAGCTCCCAGTTTGGGTTCGGGAGGCAGACACCCTCTCTATTTTTAAGACCAGGCTTAAAACCTTCCTTTTTGACAAATCTTATAGTTAGGACTGACTGGGTGACCCTGAGGGGGTCAGCTGGAGTCTTCCTCTTGGACGTCCCTTAGTTCTGCCCCTAGTTCTGCTGCTATAGGCCTAGGCTGCTGGAGAACCTCTCTGGATGCACTGAGCCCTTCTCTAACTACCTGTATATTTAATATATATACCGTTATTGCATTGCATTCACTCTGTGTCCTCCTATGTCCTTTCTCTGTGAGTCCCTGGTTCTGCTCAAGGTTTTTTCCCTGTTGAAAGGGTGTTTTTCTTGCCACTGTCTCCTTAGGGCTGCTCTGGGGGCTCATATGGGTTCTGTAAAGCGTCTTGAGACAATCTGACCTGTAATTGGTGCTATATAAATAAAATTGAATTGAGTTATGGATGGTGGTTCACCAAAATACAACACATTTAAAGATGTTCCTAATAATTTATCCACCCAGTTAACATATACAAAATATTAGTGGTTCAAAAATGCCAGTCTGAAGGACACAGAGGGAAGAGCAGTCTGTAGAGGCCCACATGGCCCAGATAGGTCTGGATTTACCGGCAGGTAGACCAAAGGACACAGCAGCAGGCTGCAGCAGAAATATCTGTATTTCTGTCCAAAAGTGTCAAATTTAAGGAGTCTTAGTTTAAAAAAAAAAAAAAAAAAAACACATTTCTGTCCTTACATTACAGAACACTTGTGTATAATTTGGAATTTAAAACACAAACTGCACTTGTGACTCCCAGCTTCCTGAAAAACAATCCTCAGGACATGACCTCTGTGTAGTAATGCTGCAGCTGTGGTCCCGGATTGTCTGAGGAGCACCAGGAGCTTCTACAGAGGAACAACACTGACCTCTGGTGGTTTCAGTCACACATCACACTGTTCCTGTTCAGTCAGCTGATAGCCTCAGATATCTGTGGCTAGACATTGTTAATGTGGTAAATGACTATTCTAGCTGGAAACAGCTGATTTTTAATGGAATATCTCCATAGGGGTACAGAGGAACATTTCCAGCAACCATCACTCCTGTGTTCTAATGCTACACTGTGTTAGCTAATGGTGTTGAAAGGCTCCTTGATGATTAGAAAACCCTTGACCCAGACTTCTGAACGGTGGTGTATGTTGTTAACTGTCATGGAGTGTTGGCGTCTATCCCAGCATGCACTGGGTGAGAGGGAACCAGCAACAGACCTACAGCTCATTCAAAGCCACGTCTGCACTGTGAGCCGAAGCTGCTTCACTCAAACAACAGACTGTTCCATCCCATGTTTCTGCCACATCCAGATCCCACTTCCAGCCCACCGGCAGAGGGAGGGAGGTTCACTGGAAAGTCCAGTTCTGCTCCTCCAACCAGAATACATCCAATAAACCATAAGGCCGATGAGTTACAGTGGTCATACGTAGAGTCATGTAGAACAGAGGGTTTAGATCAGGGCTGCTTTCTCTGTAGGAGAACAGAGCTGCTGATGCTGGAGTCTCTTTGGTGCAGTTTAAAGTGAATCACCAGCAGGAGGACCGACACTGCTGCTTCCTCAGGAGTCCATCAGGTTTACTCACATCTAAAGTGTTTCCTGGAGAAAGGCTGCGTTCACAAACACTCGCAGAAGTCACTTTTAACAGTCTGTGGTGAACATATAAATGTGATTGTGCAACTTCAACACAGAGTTTTGATTACTACAGTTTGTTTTATCATTTTGAAAGTTCTGCTACTTTTTTGTGCTTTCTTCAGAGAAATATTCTCGTTTATTCAGAGACCAGATGAGCAAAACAATGCAGAAACCAGCACAGTCTTTCAAGGTTTAAAATGATACATTTTTATGCCAGGAGCTCAGTTCCTTCTGTATCTCCTGTGGTTTGTTTTGTGGTTCTATCCTCCAACCACAGGCTTATCAAGAAAAAGCAGAGAATATTCAGAAAAAGTAAATAATTATACAGCTCGAACTTCCTTCTAGCCAGTTTTATCTAAAACATCCATGGATAAACTATTACTAATAAACATCATCCATCCATCATTAGGGTCATGGGGGCCTGGAGTCTATCCCAGCTGACTGAGGGTGAAGGCAGGGGACACCTGGACAGGTAACAGTCTATCACAGGGCTACACATAGAGACAAACAATCACACTCACATTCACACCTATGGACAATTTAGAATCATCAATTAACCTCAGCATGTTTCTGGACTGTAGGAGGAAGCTGGAGAACCTGGAGAAAAGCCACACATGTACAGGAGAACATGGAGACTCCATGCAGGAAGATCCCAGGAAGGCCGGGACACGAACCGGGGATCTACTAGCTGTGAGGCAACAGTGCTAACCACTGATCCACTGTGCAGTCCCTGAGAATAAACATAAAGTTAGTTAATAAATAAAAATATTAATAATTACATAGCCCAAATTTACTTTTATCTTATTTTATCTTTCAAAAATTCACAGTTAAATTATTACTAATAAACAGCTTAAAGTAACAGATAAAATAAACTGCCGGTTAGCCCCTGTATTACCATTGCTTAGTTAGGGTTAGTATAAAGTAACATATTATACTGTTAATGTTAATGAAATAGTTTCAATGTTGGTCACTCTGACACTCTTTAGATCAGGGGAGTCAAGCTCATTCTAGTCCAGGTTCCTCATTCAGTCCAGTCTGATCTCCAACAGACCGGACCAGTAAAACCACAGCATAATAACCTATAAATAACCACAACTACTAATGGTTCCTTTGGTTTAGTGCAAAAAAGTACATTCTGAAAATGTTCACATTTAAGAATTATCTTTTTACAAAACATCATGAACGACCTGAAATTTATTAAGAAAAATGAATTCAGTTTCAGCAACATTCAGCTTCAGTTTATCATTTCCACATTACAACTTCCAGATCACAGAGTGTCTACAAAGGAACACAACATTTAGTCATCTGGAGCTGAACCATAGAGGATTTACTGGACGATGAAACCACAAAAATCAGACAAAAAAGACAAAAAACAACAAAAACAAGACAAAATATTACAAAAATGAGACAGAAAACAACAAATAAATGGACAAAGAACACAAGCGAGACAACAAACAACGAATAAAGCAAAACATAAAATGACAAAAATGAGATAATAAACAGAAGCGAGACAAAAAGGAAACACAAAGTGCCAAAAACATGAGAAAAACAACAAAAGTCAGACAAAAAAAAACAACGAAAACATTTAGAAAATGAACATATTAGAAAAATGAGACACAAATCGACTAAAGAACAATGAACAATCTAATATTTTACTTTAGGATCAAAATAACTTGTTATGGTCCAAGTTAATGTCTTCTCTGGAATTTTTACACTTTGAGGGCCGGATTGGACCCTCTGGAGGGCTGCTTTTGGCCCACGGGCCGCATGTTGGACACCCCTGCTTTAGACTGTTATTGCTGAAGCAGCTTTCACATTTATCACACTTTTGGATGTGAAATTGCGTAAACTGGTCTATGGTGTGTTTTTCCATCAGTGTTCCAGCTTTAGTTTGTCATGGAGTAGTGAGCACTTCCTGTTCTGGTCCAGGGTTTGCTCCTCTCTGTGCCAGATGTTTGGTTTTTAAATGTTCTGTTGTTCTGTGAGGCCTCTGACAGCTGAGATCATGTTTTCTGTATCTGTGGTCATCAGAGAGGACCATCAGTGGGGCTAACAGAAAACATTTTCATCAACTTTAAAGGTTTGTCCTTAAAGTCCTGTTTTTTAAAACTGGTTTTAAGCTGAGAAAGTAGCTCCAGGTTTCCCTGGACTCCGTCTCAATCAGTGTTTTGAGCTAAACAGCTGAAGGTTTATTGGAGAGGAATTGTAAAAGAAAGTATTCATTGTAATTCAGATCTTTTCCAAGATAATTTATCAAATTACTTCCATATTCTCTGTCAGAACGCCACAGCATTTTCAAAACACGTTGATGAGCAGAACCCTGGGAGGTAAATGTGACGACGGAGAGTTTTCTGAGTCTCCTGCAGAGAAACAGACAAACCTCAGGTTCAACTCTGACAGCTGACTGTCAGGAGGTCAGGATTCTGTGGAGCAGAACGGGAAAATTCACGGGTTTCTGAGTCAAATAAAAATAAAAACCCAGGCAGTAACGAGATGGAACATGCTCATAATGTGAGAATAAATGTCTTATGAAAACAGACGCTGAACGCCAAGATCAAGAGGAATGGACAGGTTTTGTTGGAGCTCATGCAACAAATATTTTGGGTAACTGCACTTTAATATGGATGGATGACACTGAATTAGAGTCTGTTTTAATGAGACTGAGTTAAGATGTGTAGCTCTGTCATTAAATAGGAAATTATTTCTCTGAATTCACAGAGGAAAGTCTGAAATGTTTGCTCGGTTAGCGTCCCACATGTTCTTTGGCTCAGCTAAAGCTAACTCTCTGCAACTTCTGGATCTCTTGAGTTGCTTGTTGTTAAAATATCTTGCTAGAGGTGCTGAAGCTCAGAAAGTCTGAGATGTTTGTTCAAAATAAGCTCATTCTCAAGTCTGATCTGAACTGTCCTCTTTTGTTTTAACTTTCCCTAAACTTAGAAGTTAATGACAGAGCAGCACATCCAGACTCAGTCTCATTTATGTAGAGATTAAACTTCAGTGTCATTTATTGATGTTAAAGTGCAGTTTTTCAAATGTTTGTTCCACATGCTCCCGACCAAACCAGGCGTTTTTTTGCGCCAAAATTCATGATGTTTTTTTTTTCAAAGAAAACCTTTCTGGAGTGTTTTTCACGGCCTCCTTTACATTATTTCATCATATGGCATGTTTTTACAACATGTTTGAAAAATTGCATTTTTTTTCGACAGTATAGTAAGGCGTTTTTTTTGCGCCAAAATTCATGATGGTTTTTTTTTCAAAGAAAACCTTTCTGGAGTGTTTTTCACACCCTCCTTTCCATTATTTCATCATATGGCACGTTTTAACATGTTTGAAAAGTTGCATTTTTTTTCGACATAGTATAGTAAGGCGTTTTTTTTGCGCCAAAATTCATGATTTTTTTTTCAAAGAAAACCTTTCTGGGGTGTTTTTCACAGCCTCCTTTCCATTATTTCATCATATGGCACGTTTTTAACAGCATGTTTGAAAAATTGCTTTTTTTTTCGACATAGTATAGTAAGGCGTTTTTTTGCGCCAAAATTCATGATGATTTTTTTTTCAAAGAAAACCTTTCTGGAGTGTTTTTCACGGCCTCCTTTACATTATTTCATCATATGGCATGTTTTCACAACATGTTTGAAAAATTGCATTTTTTTTCGACATAGTATAGTAAGGCGTTTTTTTGCGCCAAAATTCATGATTTTTTTTTTTTCATAGAAAACCTTTCTGGAGTGTTTTTTACACCCTCCTTTACATTATTTCATCATATGGCATGTTTTTACAACATGTTTGAAAAATCCCATGTTTTTTTCGACATAGTGTAGTAAGGCGTTTTTTTTGCGCTAAAATTCATGATGGTTTTTTTTTTCCAAAGGAAACCTTTCTGGAGTGTTTTTCACGCCCTCCTTTCCATTATTTCATCATATGGCACGTTTTAACAACATGTTTGAAAAATTGAATTTTTCTTCGACATAGTATAGTAAGGCGTTTTTTTTGCGCCAAAATTCATGATGGTTTTTTTTTCAAAGAAAACCTTTCTGGAGTGTTTTTCACGGCCTCCTTTACATTATTTCATCATATGGCACGTTTTTACAACATGTTTGAAAAATGGCATTTTTTTTCGACATAGTATAGTAAGGCGTTTTTTTTGCGCGAAAATTCATGATGGTTTTTTTTTCAAAGAAAACCTTTCTGGAGTGTTTTTCACGGCCTCCTTTCCATTATTTCATCATATGGCACGTTTTAACAACATGTTTGAAAAGTTGCATTTTTTTTCAACATAGTATAGTAAGGCGTTTTTTTGCGCCAAAATTCATGATGTTTGTTTTTTTTCAAAGAAAACCTTTCTGGAGTGTTTTTCACGGCCTCCTTTCCATTATTTCATCATATGGCACGTTTTAACAACATGTTTGAAAAATCCCATTTTTTTTCGACATAGTATAGTAAGGCGTTTTTTTTGTACCAAAATTCATGATGATTTTTTTTTCAAAGAAAACCTTTCTGGAGTGTTTTTCACGGCCTCCTTTACATTATTTCATCATATGGCACGTTTTAACAACATGTTTGAAAAATTGCATTTTTTTTCGACATAGTATAGTAAGGCGTTTTTTTGCGCCAAAATTCATGATGTTTTTTTTTTTCAAAGAAAACCTTTCTGGAGTGTTTTTCACGGCCTCCTTTACATTATTTCATCATATGGCACGTTTTCACAACATGTTTGAAAAATCACATTTTTTTTCGACATAGTATAGTAAGGCGTTTTTTTTGCGCCAAAATTCATGATGGTTTTTTTTTTCAAAGAAAACCTTTCTGGAGTGTTTTTCACGGCCTCCTTTCCATTATTTCATCATATGGCACGTTTTCACAACATGTTTGAAAAATCGCATTTTTTGTCGACATAGTATAGTAAGGCGTTTTTTTTTGCGCCAAAATTCATGATGATTTTTTTTTCAAAGAAAACCTTTCTGGAGTGTTTTTCACGCCCTCCTTTCCATTATTTCATCATATGGCACGTTTTAACAACATGTTTGAAAAATCCCATTTTTTGTCGACATAGTATAGTAAGGCGTTTTTTTGCGCCAAAATTCATGATGATTTTTTTTTCAAAGAAAACCTTTCTGGAGTGTTTTTCATGACCTCCTTTCCATTATTACATCATATGGCACGTTTTAACAACATGTTTGAAAAGCTGCATTTCTTTTCGACATAGTATAGTAAGGCGTTTTTTTGCGCCAGAATTCATGATGTTTTTTTTTTTTCATAGAAAACCTTTCTGGAGTGTTTTTCATGACCTCCTTTCCATTATTTCATCATATGGCATGTTTTCACAATGTGTTTGAAAAATCACATTTTTTTTCGACATAGTATAGTAAGGCGTTTTTTTTTGTACCAAAATTCATGATGGTCTTTTTTTCAAAGAAAACCTTTCTGGAGTGTTTTTCACGGCCTCCTTTCCATTATTTCATCATATGGCACGTTTTAACAACATGTTTGAAAAATTGCATTTTTTTTCGACATAGTATAGTAAGGCGTTTTTTTGCGCCAAAATTCATGAAGATTTTTTTTTCAAAGAAAACCTTTCTGGAGTGTTTTTCATGACCTCCTTTACATTATTTCATCATATGGCACGTTTTAAGAACATGTTTGAAAAATCCCATTTTTTGTCGACATAGTATAGTAAGGCGTTTTTTTGCGCCAGAATTCATGATGGTTTTTTTTTTCATAGAAAACCTCTCTGGAGTGTTTTTCATGACCTCCTTTCCATTATTTCATCATATGGCATGTCTTCACAACGTGTTTGAAAAATCACATTTTTTTTCGACATAGTATAGTAAGGCGTTTTTTTTGTACCAAAATTCATGATGGTTTTTTTTTCAAAGAAAACCTTTCTGGAGTGTTTTTCACGGCCTCCTTTCCATTATTTCATCATATGGCACGTTTTAAGAACATGTTTGAAAAATCCCATTTTTTGTCGACATAGTATAGTAAGGCGTTTTTTTGCGCCAGAATTCATGATGTTTTTTTTTTTCATAGAAAACCTTTCTGGAGTGTTTTTCATGACCTCCTTTCCATTATTTCATCATATGGCATGTTTTCACAACGTGTTTGAAAAATCACATTTTTTTTCGACATAGTATAGTAAGGCCGTTTTTTTGCGCCAAAATTCATGATGGTTTTTTTTTTCCATAGAAAACCTTTCTGGAGTGTTTTTCACGGCCTCTTTCCATTATTTCATCATATGGCATGTTTTTACAACATGTTTGAAAAATCCCGTGTTTTTTTCGACATAGTATAGTCAGGCGTTTTTTTTGCGCCAAAATTCATGATGGTTTTTTTTTCAAAGAAAACCTTTCTGGAGTGTTTTTCACGGCCTCCTTTACATTATTTCATCATATGGCACGTTTTAACAACATGTTTGAAAAATTGCATTTTTTTTCGACATAGTATAGTAAGGCTTTTGTTTGCGCCAAAATTCATGATGGTTTTTTTTTTTCAAAGAAAACCTTTCTGGAGTGTTTTTCACGGCCTCCTTTCCATTATTTCATCATATGGCACGTTTTAACAACATGTTTAAAAAATTGCATTTTTTTTCGACATAGTATAGTAAGGCGTTTTTTTGCGCCAGAATTCATGATGTTTTTTTTTTTCATAGAAAACCTTTCTGGAGTGTTTTTCATGACCTCCTTTCCATTATTTCATCATATGGCATGTTTTCACAACGTGTTTGAAAAATCACATTTTTTTTCGACATAGTATAGTAAGGCGTTTTTTTGCGCCAAAATTCATGATGGTTTTTTTTTCCATAGAAAACCTTTCTGGAGTGTTTTTCACGGCCTCTTTCCATTATTTCATCATATGGCATGTTTTTACAACATGTTTGAAAAATCCCGTGTTTTTTTCGACATAGTATAGTAAGGCGTTTTTTTTGCGCCAAAATTCATGATGGTTTTTTTTTCAAAGAAAACCTTTCTGGAGTGTTTTTCACGGCCTCCTTTCCATTATTTCATCATATGGCACGTTTTTACAACATGTTTGAAAAGTTGCATTTTTTTTCGACATAGTATAGTAAGGCGTTTTTTTTTGTACCAAAATTCATGATGGTTTTTTTTTCAAAGAAAACCTTTCTGGAGTGTTTTTCACGGCCTCCTTTCCATTATTTCATCATATGGCACGTTTTAACAACATGTTTGAAAAGTTGCATTTTTTTTCGACATAGTATAGTAAGGCGTTTTTTTGCGCCAAAATTCATGAAGATTTTTTTTTCAAAGAAAACCTTTCTGGAGTGTTTTTCATGACCTCCTTTACATTATTTCATCATATGGCACGTTTTAAGAACATGTTTGAAAAATCCCATTTTTTGTCGACATAGTATAGTAAGGCGTTTTTTTGCGCCAGAATTCATGATGGTTTTTTTTTTCATAGAAAACCTCTCTGGAGTGTTTTTCATGACCTCCTTTCCATTATTTCATCATATGGCATGTCTTCACAACGTGTTTGAAAAATCACATTTTTTTTCGACATAGTATAGTAAGGCGTTTTTTTTGTACCAAAATTCATGATGGTTTTTTTTTCAAAGAAAACCTTTCTGGAGTGTTTTTCACGGCCTCCTTTCCATTATTTCATCATATGGCACGTTTTAAGAACATGTTTGAAAAATCCCATTTTTTGTCGACATAGTATAGTAAGGCGTTTTTTTTGTACCAAAATTCATGATGGTTTTTTTTTTCAAAGAAAACCTTTCTGGAGTGTTTTTCACGGTCTCCTTTCCATTATTTCATCATATGGCATGTCTTCACAACGTGTTTGAAAAATCACATTTTTTTTCGACATAGTATAGTAAGGCGTTTTTTTTCTACCAAAATTCATGATGGCTTTTTTTTTCAAAGAAAACCTTTC
>NC_072771.1:5525070-5690322 GCF_022539595.1 Amphiprion ocellaris | reverse complement strand
ATGGTCCCGTCGTAGTAGCCTTTTTTACACAGACGGATGAAATTCTCACCAGCTTTGGGAACCTAGAAGAAAGAGCATGCAGATATGTGTTGTTTTGAAAAACACCCACAACAAAACTGTGAGTTAACAATATTCAACTGTTGGCACCGTTTCCCCGTTACTGACATACTGAATGGGCCGAATGTGCCAGTAAAATCCGCTGCTCTACAATCGTATTATAACAGAATTCAACGGGAAGGTTTTAAATTAGTGTGTTAGAACACAACCTAAACACGACACACGAATCTCTGCTTGGTCTTAAAGTCTTGATGAATGGATTCTTTATACTCCATCATTTACCTCTGCAGCAGGGGTGTCAAACTCATTTTAGTTCAGAAAACAACAAAAGTCAGACAAAGACAAAAAACAATCAAAACAAGACAAAATATTACAAAAATGAGACACAAAATGGCAATAATGAGAAATGACACAAAACAAAACAAAAAAACTGACAAAAAATTTGACAAAAAAGTTACAAAGCAAGAAAAAATGGACAAAAAAAACTATATAAACACAAGCGAGACAAAAAAAACACAAAACGAATAAAGCAAAACACAAAATTACAAAGGTAAAACAAAAAAAGCGAGACAAAAAGGGAACACGAAACAACAAAAATGAGACAAACGACATGAAATAAAACAGAAGAGACAAAATTTTGATACAAAAGTTACAAAGCAACAAAAAACGGACAAAAACAAGACAAAAAAATGACACAAACGACAATAACGCTAAACACAACAAAAAATAAATCGAAACACAAAATGACAAAGACTAAAAACACAAGCGGGACAAAAAGGAAACAAAATGACAAAAGCAAGACACAAAATGACAAAAAATTAGACAAACGACATGGAACAAAACAAAAAACTTTACAAAGTTGTCCCTTTGACACCGCTGCTCTAGAGCATCAGAATCCACTGGACAGATGTTGCACTATAGAGGTTTTACTTCAGCTTCCAGCATGAAAGCTTTGTAGTCCCGTAAACAAACACAGTCGCACATTTTCAACTCTGCCTGACCTGAGAGGAAGTATTTTTGCTCTACACATAAGTCTGCGATGAAGGGGAGTTCATCTGTTGCCTGGAGCGGCCTCGTGTTATTGACACAGCCAGAAAGGAGGCTTAGTACTCGTCTGCCGGTGTCAGGAAACAGACAGGTTGCTGAAGGTATGTCCTGGGTTATTTAAACTTTTAGGCGTATTTTAAATCATTACAAAGCACCTACTATTGACAGGAGTTAATTTTGACTCCGTGAAACAAAGGCAACTTTTGTCCCCAGAGCAGGAGGCGTGGTTTTAACCGTGACGCCATTCAGGTCTACTGTTGTTAACGTCAACAGCATTGAGGAACGCTTCTGTGAGTGTGTTTGACCATGTGTGTGCAAGAAACCAAGTTTTTCCCCCTCGGCAACAATCGGCTGGTGGTTTCCAAGAATCGCCAGATGCTTTCGTAAAACCTATTTTTATTCCCAGGCTTTTTCGCCGTGTGACGAGCTCTTCTAAGCTCTGGTGGTCTCATTTCCACTTACGTCTCAATTTTTGCTGTTAGGGCTCAATGCTCTGGTTTTCAAAGCACTCTGGTACAAAGAGGCTTATTGTTTCAAACCACTGCACCAAGAAAGTGGTTTGATTTTTACAATTTCAGCCGTAAAAACTAATCTTTGCCAGGTGAAAAATGCATTAAAATTGCTGTAAAATGACAAGCTGTGTGGTACAACAGACTACCTGTCCATCTTTGGAAAAAATACTCTTTTTTTGCTTTCTCCCCAGTGCTTCCTGTGGATTATTAACCCTAAACTCCCACGTCAGAGCCCTCTATCTATAACTCTCAAGCCTCTTCTGCTACTTGTTGCTGCTCCACTGTAATGGTAGTTAATTTAGTGTGCGTGCTTTAGTGTTTTTTTATTTTTTGTGCGTCACTTTTGAGGCGTGAAGCTCGAGAATGCTTAAATGCAGTCGAATTCAGAAACATGCCGAGGTGCCTAAAATTGCCAGCAATCAGGGATGTCAGCATGGAAACAATGTTTGCTGACGCAGACAGAGAAAAAAGGAAAAAATGTAGAAGATGTTCTGATTCACATACCACTTATGGGCTCTCTGCATTCCAGGCAATCAGCCAAAAATAAAAAGGGGATAAGAGATATAAAACCCACTAGAGTGGAGTGAAAAATGTAATTTTATTTAATGTAAATCTTTTTTCCAGCCAGAATTGTGTGCATTTGAGGAGCATCCTAATAGTTTACGTATTTACTTTATTTTCATGTTTCATCTGAGAGGATCTGCATTCCATCTGTGCAGATCAGAACTTCTATAATATAGTTAATTTAGTTAATAAGGTAGTACATATATCATTTTTTTTTATGTTTTGTAGTGGCCGTTTCCTTTTTTGTTTTGTCTGCATTTGTTCTCATTGTTTAACTCCACAAAAGAGGTGTCAACATTGTATGAGATTGATGCATATTTTAGTCTTGCAGCCAAATATTTTAATATTTAAAATATTAAAATATTTGGCTGTAGTGGCCGTTTCCTAATGTTTTACTGTTTCATTCAGTGTTTTCTTGTCCTTTCTAAATGTTTAACTGTTGCTCTTTGGAAAGCAAGTTTTGAATGGTGATATGGAAATAAAGTTCTTCATTATTTTTATTTTTATTATTGTTTTCATGATTGTTGTGATCAGCGTCATTATTATTTGTGTTATTTTCATTATTGTTGTTACTGTTCATTATTATTACAGTTATTATGATTGGTATTACAGCCATTGCTATTATTATTTACATTATTGTTGTTATTGCCATTATTGCTATCATTATTACTGTTGATGTTATTACCGTTGTTGTTATCTTTATTATTATAGTGTTAATATTAACAATATTGTTATTATTGTTACTGTTAACTTTATTAATATTATCGCTACTACTTTGTTGTTGTTGTCATTGTCATTATTATTATTGTTGTTGTTATTGTTATTGTTATTATTATTATTATTATTATTATTATTATTATTATTAGGTGATCGGTGTCTGTCTGTTAGCAACATTACTCAAAACGAACTAACGGATTTGGATGAAATTACATTGTTGTTGTTATTGTTGCTGTTATATTCTCGATGCATTCATTTTTAGTGTTATTTGTAATTTGTTTGAAACTCCACCCGGATATCTGTCTGCATCAAATTTTACAGGTCATCCATCCAAAACCATTTAAAAATCTAACAGTCATCCTATTTTATCACAATCAGGTAAATCCAGTCTGTCGTAGCAAAGGTGCCTTTGAATATAAGGCTGTCATCTTCTTTGACTTCACGTGTGACTGAAGCTGAAGGCCACGCTGTCGGACATTTTCCTCAAGTTCTGGACAGCGAGGTCAGGGGCATCTGAAGCCCTTTAGATGGAGGTGGGTCTGTGTGACTCGGAGTGTATGTGACAGTGAAGCGCCGCTCATTAATTCATAAACAGCAGGCCGTGAATAGAGCTGCAGCTCTTGTGAGAAAACCACCGGGGAGGAAGGTGGGGAGGAGGAAGAGGAGGAGGATGTGGGGCACTGAGGGCAGGCTGTCTAACTTTCCCCCCTCATTACTCTGATTCAACGGCTCAGAAGCCAATGGAAGCCAGGCAGACGGAGCTCCCGGTCGGTTACTGGGACAGAAATGCGTTCCTGGAGTTCATGCTGCCTCTCCGGAGCCCCACGTCTAACCCTAAAACCAGCGGCGGACACGAGAAGCGCATTTCTGCCGAGCCATAAACTCGGCAACCTGGGGGAGACGTTCTGCATTATGTCAGCGGTTTGGATGAGTCAGGCCAAATATGATTTCACCACCTGCTCCACGTCACGACGACATTATTTGAATCAAATCAGCCGAGTCTGAATCAGAGCAGACCTCATTTGTAAGCATACATTTCACAAGATAGCTCTGCTAATATGCCACAATAAAGATGAAGCATTTCCAATTTTAAAAAATGACAGCTCTTTTCAACATCCTCCCGACACCACCTGACCGAAACTTACAGGCCTGACATGATATCAAATTAACTTCCTTTCTGTGCTGCAACGAAAATCTGAAAAAAAATCTGACAGCTATGTGCGATATCCTGACTTGAACTCTTCCTATCTCTTCTTAAGATCAGAGAGACAGAAAAACTAAGCACTTTTCCTCAAAACCACAACTGGCATCTGCCTTATTCCTCCCAGCTGCTTTTACTTGCGTTTCTTGTCGATGTGTGGATTTGTGAGTTCTTACCTTATCGCACTGCAGCTCTAGATTCACATCTCCCTTGTTGGTGTGCAGACGGACGTAGCCTTTTTTCTTCACGTAGTGGTAGCGCACCGTGTCGTCTGAGATGGCATCTGTAGCACAAGAAAAACAAAAATAAAGACTCGGTTACATCGCAGCATCTCTGTAAATAAAGAAATGTTTAAGATTGTGGCTCTAAAAGCAAGTGGGGACAGACGTTTCTGAAAAACAATCTTAAGGTTTTATTGATTGTTTATGAGTCTCGGCTTGATGGTGCCGCAGGTGAGATGCATGACCTTTAAAAACCCTCCATGCCTCCGCAGTGCCGGCTGCTATTTAGATTTATGCACAAGTCTTTACTCTCTGGAGAACATCTTTAATCCAAATAGCTTTTTTAAAAGTTACTGTCTCCGTCTTAAAACAGTATCTCATATGAAAAGAGAGACATTGATGACTAAAATGTGTTTCACTACAATATACCTTTTAATAAAAGCTCCACAGACAAGTCATGCATCTATTTTACATCCACATAAATATACATGACATGTCATCCCCTTTCAGAATTCTGAACTAGGTCTCTAAATCCAAACACTGTCCTCCTCTTCTGAAGTGTGCTGAACCTACTATACAGTTGCATAACAGCAGGATCTCTCCCATGGGGCAGCTCAGGAGCTGACAGGGGAAGAAAACGCAGTCGAAAATGAGCAGCTCCCACTTGGAGCTGCATTTAATGGAGCGTTCACGACGTCGCGCTTTGATACAAAAAGAAGCACACATGACAAGTCAAGTCAAAGAAGATGAACAGGAAGAAGAAAGAAACCATGAGGATGAAGAAGAAGGAGAAAAATGTGTAGAATATGAAGAACATGAAGAAGATCAAGAAGAAGAAGGAACACATGAAGAAGATGAAGAAAGAAAACATGAAGAAGATGAAAAAGAACATGAAGAAGATCAAGAAGAAGAAGGAACACATGAAGAAGATGAAGAAGGAAAACATGAAGAAGATGAAGAAGATGAAGAAGACGGAGAAGAACATGAACACAAAGACAAAGAAGAAGAACATGAAGAACATAAGGAAGAAGAATATGAGGAGGTAGAAGAACATGAAGAAGAAGGAAAACATGAAGGAGATGAAGAAGAACATGAAGACAATGAAGAACATGAACACAACATGAAGAACATAAAGAAGAACACGAAGACATAAAAGAAGATAAAGGAGAGAGAGAAGAACATGAAGATGAAGAAGAAGAACGTGAAGAAATAGAGCATGAAGACGAAGAAGAAAAACAGGAAGATGGAGAAGAACATGAAGAAGAACAAAGAGAAAGCAGAATATGAAAAGGGAGAAGAACAACATGACGATGAAGAAGAACATGGCGACAATGAAGAACATGAAGAACATGAAAACAGAAGAACATGAAGAGGAAGAAGAACAACACGAAGATGAAAAAGAACATAAAGACAGAAAAAAGAACATGAAAACAAAGAAGAAGAACATGAAAACAAAGAAGAAGAACATGAAGAGGAAGAAGAACAACAGGAAGACAAAGAAGAACATGAACATAAAGACAAAGAAGAACATGAAGAAGAAGAACATGAAGAGGTAGAAGAACATAAAAACAAAGAACAATAACATGAAGAACATGAAGACGAAGAAGAACAACATAACGATGAAGAAAAACATGGCGACAAAGAAGAACATGAAGACAAAGAAGAACATGAAGAGGAAGAACAACAGAAAGACAAAGAAGAACATGAAGAATATAAAGACAAAGAAGAAGAACATGAAGATAAAGAAGATGAACATGAACACAAAGAACACAACCTGAAGAACATAAAGAAGAACATGAAGAGGTAGAAGTACATAAAGAAGATAAAGAAGAACAAGAACATGAAGAAGAACATAAAGAAGAAGAAGAACAACAAGAAGACGAAGAAAAACATTAGGAAGAACATAAAGACAAAGAAGAAGAACATGAATAGGTGGAAGAACAGCAGGAAGAGGAAGAAGTCATCCCTGGATGAATAGGAGTTTAAAGCAACAACCGTAAGAAGAGATGAATGTTGATTTCCACAGCGAATCTGTTTGTTTTGTTTTTTTGTGTGATGTTTACTTGCCTGCTTCATGTGTCGTTGAAGGAGTCATGGCTGTGGATGTGAAGGAGGCGGAAACTCTTCCTGTGGAGTAGTGAGCCTGAGGAAAGAAAGACGAATGACAACCATCGTGCTGATAAACAAACTTTCCAACCTTTTGAACTCCAAGCAGTTTCTGGGTGTCTCATCACATTTTTCCTCACTGTGGACTAATTTTTCACTGCAATATAAAGTCCTGCACCTCTATGGAAACCGGACAACCATGGCTAGAACTAGAAATAACTCTAAAGTGTTTTTGTGCAGTTTGACAAAAGGTACAACGGTCTAAATCACAAAAAAGAAAAAAATACAGCTGTTTTTTTTTTATTTTTAAAAAGAAAAACACACATCTAAACAGAAAGAAATGGAATCAATCTTTGTTCAAGTGCCCACCAGTACATGAAATAAATGGTGATTCCACATACCACATATTTTACTACAAAAACTGAAAAAACTGGAACACTTGTACAAGTTTTTTGTAAGTGTTGCCAATACTGGAGATAAAAAAATGGTGGCTCAATATAATGTAGATATTTTACAATTTACATTTTTAATTTGTTTCCATACTCATCTACCATCTGCTCTGCTGCAGTTTAGCAAAAATTCAATTAATTTTCTTTATGTGAATGTTGATCACAGGTGAACTGGTTATATCTTGCTGTTTGCACCAAAGAGCGCAGAATTTGTAATTTTTTCCCCACAGAATCTGGTGCAAATTGTTTATTTTTGGGAAAATTTCTAAATTAGACAATTAGAATAAAACAATTTTGATGAAATATCCCCTTATTAAGCTTAGATTTGGGTAATATTCTCAATGGAAAAGCAAGTCTGATTGAACCGTTTCTGTTTTTTACAATTTCTGGCTGGTAAATTGTGTTATTTTGGCATTTTTTGGAAGATATCACAACGCCCCGCTTTGATACAAAAAGAAGGACACGCAACTAGTCAAGTCTTGAAGAAGATGAAGAAGGAAACCATGATGTTGATGAAGAAGAAGAACATGAAGAAGGAAACCATGAAGATGATGAAGAAGAACATGAAGAAGGAAACCATGAAGATGATGAAGAAGGAAAACATGAAGATGAAGAACATAAAGAAGAACATGAAGATGTAGAAGAACATAAAGAAGACAAAGAAGTAGAACATGAGGAAGAAGGAAACCATGAAGATGATGAAGAAGAAGAAAAACATGAAGAAGATGAAGAACACAGAAGAAGTATCTGAAGAGGTAGAAGAAGAACATGAAGAAGAAGGAAAACATGAAGGAGATGAAGAAGAACATCAAGAAGACAATGAAGAACATGAAGAAGAAAAACATGAAGACGAAGAACATGAACACATGATGAAGAACAACATAAAGAAGAACATGAAGAGGTAAAAGAACATAAAGAAGACGAAGAACATGAGGACGACAGAGAAGCACATGAAGAACATGAAGAAGATAAAGAAGAACAGAAGAAGACAAAGAAGAACACGAAGATGAAGAATGTGAAGAAGAACATAAAGACGAAGAAGAATAACATGAAGAGGTAGAAGAAGAACAGGGAGACGAAGAAGAACATCAAGAGGAGAAAGAGCCAGTTTCTGGCTCATAAACTGTGTTGTTTTTGCTTTTTTTTTTTTTTTAGACATCATGCCTTTCTAACTCACTCTCAACTCAACTAAAAACGATTCTTTTCTCATAATTGGAAGCTTTGATGATGTTGGATATTTTAAGACTGCCTCTTTAAATGTATAAAAGTATAGACAGAAAAGAGTTCTGAGCAGCAGAACCCTTGGCATCGGTACAACTCGGATCAAGTGACACTGACACAACAAGTTAATTTGATGCTGTCTGACCTAAAGAAATAAATTCTCAACTCTCAGGGTTTTCATCAGAGCATGGGGGCTGCAGCTTTATCCTTATGTGACCGACGGAGCTGGCTGTACATGCAATTTAATTCAATGTTATTCACATAGCGTCCATTCAGAGCTGAAGTCATCTCAGGACACTTACCTCAGAATATTGTATTATAGACGGAAACCCAACAAAAGCTTCCCTCTCAGCAGTTCTTGGCAACAGTGAGAAGGAAAACCTCTGGCAAATTATGGAACAAAATATAGAAAGAGATTCATTTGAATTATCTATAGTCAAAATTTTTAGTTTTGCTAGCTTTTGTGCTTCATTATTTGATGTTTTTTAAGTGCAATAATAGCAGAGAAATGCCTGTCAAGCTAAAAAAAAATTACAGCTTTGCTTGAAAATGTTACACAAAAATAAATATGACCCATTTTATATGTAAGTTGAAGATCTCCTGGGGGATTTGTGTCTCCCTCAGGTACATTTAAATACTAGACCCAGCCGTAGGGTCTTAACCTCGTTGTTTGAACTTGTTAAGTAATTTCGTGGAGCTCGTCTTGTTTCTCTGAAGTCTCTTTGGCTCGGTTCCTTTGGATGCGCTTGTAGATCGCAGGGACTTGATTAATGCTGACATTTTGCAATTTTGCATCTGTTTTCATCTCTTTGTTTCAACTATGTTCCAGTTATTGTTAAGTTGCCCTCTGGTTATCCTGGTTTGGCTTCGTCTGCCAAAGCACTCAGTACACCCTTGTTTTCAAAATGACAACATAAATAAAGATATTTTCATAAAGTTTTCTTATTTTGTCAAATTTGAAGAGCATTGAATTTTATGTCTGCATCTGCCAGTGGGTCATCGTGGTAAGAGAAGAAGATGAAGATGAAGAAGAACATGGAGGCAAAAAAGAACATGAACACAAAGAACATGAAGATAAAGAAGGAGAATATAAAGAAGATGAAGAAGAAGGGTATGAAAATGAAGAAGAACATAAAGAAGCAGAAAATGAAGAAGACGGAGAAGAACATGAACACAAAGAACATGAAGATGGAGAAGAACGTGAAGAACATGAAGAAAAACAACATGAAGAGGAAGAAGAATGTGAAGATGAAGACAGACAACATGAAGAAGATGAAGAACATGAAGATGAAGAAGAACATGAAGAGGAAGAAATGCATGAAGACGAAAAAGAACATGAAGAGGAAAAACATGAAGAGAAAGAACATGAGGAAGAGGAAGAAGAACAAGAACAGGAAGAACGTGAAAACGAAAAAAACATGAAGAAGAGGAGAAGAAAATGAAGATAAAGAAGAAGAACATGAAGAGGAACAAGAACATGAAGAGGAAGAAGAACATGAAGATGAAGAAGAACATGAAGAGAAAAAACACGAAGAGAAAGAAGAACATGATGACGAAGAAGAACAAGAAGAAGAAGAACATGAAGAGGAAAAAGAAGAAAATGAAGAGAAAAAACACAAAGAAGGGGAAGAAAAACATGAAGAAGATGAAGAAGAACATGAAGAAGACCATGAAGAAGAACATCAAGAACATGACGACAATGAACATGAAGAGAAAGATGAATATGAAGATGACAAAGATCAGGAAGAAGAGCATGAAGAAGTTCAAACCACCACAGGAGAAACCTCATGTTCTCTGTAATAAGGTAAAAAAAAGTCCAACATATCAGCAATCTCCCAAAATGAGTTGGAAAATATCTGCATGTCAGACATCGGCATAATTCTAATATCGAGCATCTCTAATCTGTAATAATTACGTCTAAAATAATAATTCTACTCATGCAATTAAGCCAAACAATAAAAAACCCAATATTGAAAACAATTGACTGATTCCAGCTTCCCAAATGAGAGAATTTGCTGCTTTTCCCATTTTTACATCACAATAACTTGCATATATTTGGTTGTGGGGCTAACTATTTAATGGAACATCTGAAAAACAGCCAAATTAGCAACAACAATTATCACTGAGTCCTCAGCGGACGTTCATCCTCATTGTGAAACCCAGATTTAGCTGAATATACCAAGCAGGTTTTCCACTCCGAGGCAGATTTTTCCTCATTAAACAGTCCTGAAGCTTCATCCTGCAGCTGAAGAATATTTTTCTACTCCACCACGCCTCGCTCCAGCTTGGCCGGCCGTCTCATTCGCGCTAAGCGGTACATCAAGTGTAAACCAGCTTAATGACAGCCTCTGCAGCCTTCTGTGTGATGAAGAGCAGCAGACCCCCCACCCAAGCTTGGAGAGATTCCTTCCACTGCATAATTAAACAGCACTGGGGAGGGTTTTTTTCAGCTTAAATTATAGTAAAAAACATTTTTTGAATAGTAAAATACACCTAAAGACACCACAATCTTGCCTAATGTGTGCACTACCAGTCAAAAGTTTTGGACACACCTTGAAGAATCTAAAATATTAAACATCTTTTGATTTATTTCACACTATTTTGTTTATTACATAATTCCATATGTGTTCATTCATAGTTTTGATGCCTTCAGTGAGAATCTACAATGGAAATAATCATGAAAATAAACCCTTAAATGAGAAGGTGGCACAAACTGTAATACTCTACTACAGCTATCAGAGAAAGCTCCACCTTTGTCTGTTTTAAGAGACAGTATAAGGTAAGGGTGTCAAACTCAGAACAATTTGATCTCAAATGATCAGTAAAATCGCAACATAATAACTGATAAATAACTAAAACTCCGAATTTTTCTTTTGTTTTAGTGCAAAAAAGTCCATTCTGCCAATGTTCACATTTAGTGAACTATCTGTTTACAAAATATCATGAAGAAATGGAAATTTCTTAAGCAAAATAAGTGAAATTTCAACAATATTATGCCTCAGTTTATCCTTTTTGTATCACAACTTACAGATCACAGAGTGTCTATAAAGGCACAAGACATTTAGTCACAGGTATCTGGAACTGAATAATATAGTATTTTACTTAAAAAATCCGTTAGTCCGTTTTTGAGTAATGTATCGAACAGACAGATAGACGGACAAACGTACGCAGATCATCACATAACTCTGCCGCGTTCTTTGGCGAAATAATAATGCACAAAAGTTGTGTCAGTGCATCAACAATATGGTTCCACCAAACCCAACTCTGTCATACTGAAGCTGCTGACTGACATTATACTCACTGTTCACTATCTTTAAATATTTTCACAGGAAGGATTCATTTTCACCTCTGTAATTTTTACACTCGGCCACATTGAAACCTCCTGGCAGGCCGGTTTTGGCCCGCAGGCCTCATGTTTGACACCCCTGGTAAAAGGCATGGTCGACAAACAATCAAACTTTTAAAACAGGCACGTTTACGCCAAGCACTAGGAAGCACTTTACTAAATTAACAGCACGTTAGGGTAGGTTTAACCCAGGAAGAATTAATTTATTGTCATTGTTTTACTATGTTGTTTTTATACGTCTGTTACTCTGTATGTTTTTCTTTTACATTCAGGACAATGGATGGAAATCAGCCTTGTGCTAAATCCGGGTTATTTACGGCAGTCTTGTGTAAACTATTATGAGATTGTACATTCATTAAAAAAGAAATTAAACAAACAATGCAGCGAGACGGGGGTGAGTTATTCAAGTCAAGAGAGCGACAACAACGCAGCGAAGATGAAAGAAGCGAAAGTGGGTTTCAAAGTCTCCTCCACAGTCCTGCTTTAGCGATCTTCTGCTCTAGTTCTTGTGAAGGCGCATGAAAGCACAGACTTTACCTTGTCTGACCTATAATTCCCACTCCCTCAGATGCTGTCAGAGCATCACCTCGACTATGAACTCGAGCAGCAGAGGAAACGCTCTGGCGTAAAAAACAAAACAAACAAAAAAAAAAAACACGAGACGCTGCCTAGCATCAAAGCAGGGCTGATAAGAAAGATGGTTTAGATGCAGTTCAGACTGAACCACACTTTATCTCTGCGTTTATTCAAGGACACGGTGGCGGCAGTAACGTGTCCACAGATGACCTTCTTTGTTACACATTGGTGTGTTTGTTCCCCCTGCAGTTAAACCTCTTTTATGATCACTGAGAGCAGCAATGTAGGAAAGTTACAGCACAAATCCAGAAGACATTTTGAATGAAAATGATAAAAACGCTGCATATTTAAATATCTATTAAAGGTGTTCTCTTTCATTAAGGTTCAGAATGTTACTGGGATAGGATATTTTTTTATTTTTTATTTTTTTAACATTTGCTTAAAATCCTGCACTGTAAATGTGAAATATTATTTCTCTTCTTCACATCTCTGTAGACATTCTTTGTTCTGTTTCTGGATGCAGCTGTTTGTCCTGTTGCCAACAACACTGTCTGTGTATTACTAATTGTTTGGCTCCCTCCTGTGTACAAAATAAAACCTACACTTTGTGCTGCAGCAGCTTAAACAAAAAAAAAATGTCATTTTTAATGAGTAATTCCTTAAAAAGCATCTATAAATACACTGTATTTACCTTAGAAATGGGGCAAAAGACTCAAAATATTATTAAAATCATAATATAGCTGAGTGCAACATTCAAATTACAGAAGCTGCAATGTTTTGAAGTTAAAAAAAATGACAAACGACAAAATGAGACAAATTGACACAAATGAAACACAAAATGGCAAAATCGAGCAACAAAATGACAATGAGACAAACGACACGAAACAAAAAGACAAAAAATTTGATAAAAAAAGTTACAAAGCATAAAAAAAATGGATAAACAACACAAGCGAGACAAAAAAAAGACAAGACAGAAACGATACACAAAACAACGACTAAAGCAAAACACAAAATGACAAAAATAAGACAAAAAAACACAAGCGAGACAAAAAGGAAATACAAATGACAAAAACAAGTAACAAAATGACAAAAACATGAGACAAACGACAAAAGTCAGACCAAAAACAAGATAAAAAACAAAACAAAAATTACAAAAATGAAACACAAAATGACACAATTGAGACAAATTTTGAGACAAACATGAAACAAGAGAAAAAATTAGACAAAAGTTACAAGTGACCAAAAATGACACAAATGAGACAAAAAACAGCAAAAGCAAGAAACAAAATGAAAAAAAGTTACACCATCGACACAAAAAAAGAGACAAACAGTTACAAAGTGACAAAAAAATTATATAAACACAAGCGAGACAAAAAAGGCACAAATGACACACAAAACAATAAACAAAGCAAAACACAAAATGACAAAAATAAGACAAAAAACACAAGCGAGACAAAAAGGAAACACACAATGACAAAAACATGACAAACAACAAAAGTCAGAGAAAAAACAAGATGAAAAACAACAAAAACTAGACAAAATATTACAAAAATGAGACACAAAATGACAAAAGACCAATGAACAATCTAGTATTTTACTTTATGATGGAAACAACTTGTCATGGTCTAGAAATTACTTTAAATTTATAGTTTTAGAAATTTACAATCTACAGTTAATCTCTTTTCTGTAATTTTTACACTTTACAAAGTCGTCCTGCAGGTTGGATTGGATCCTGTGGCAGGCCGGTTTTGGCCCTCGGGCCGCATGTTTGACACCCCTGCTGTAAATGAAGCATTGTGTTGCCAAAGAAATGCTTCGGCAAACAAATCATTTTCTCCAGACACGAGGGAACGGGTTTGTTGGGTACAGATTGCAGTAAATATCACATCGACATTTTCTTGCCAGTGGAAACAAAATGTAAAAATTACCCTTCCCGGTAAACTCATGACTCATATCACAATATTTGGGAGAATACTCACGTTATTTATTTTGTAAGACGTTCAGAATCCCTTTGAAAATAGGCAGTTTCACTCAAAATGTTTTAATAGAAAAACTAACGACATGGGGTATGATTGAAAGCCAGTATGTAGACATTTGGTTGAGACTCTTTTATTAAACCACCATTTCAAAGGTCAGGAAAAATCTTATTTGCTGAACTTTTCAAATCAACGCAGACCAGGGCTCCAATCTGACAGATAAGAGAAAGTCTTAACCAGCAGCCTCCTACTGCCTTTAATGGAAAACATCGAGTCTGTCTGGATATGTTTTGTATTTCAAGCCATTTCAGTTGTCGTTTTTCCATGTAATTGTTGAGCAAATTTGAAACAAACTATGAAAAGTTGCCAAAGAAAAACTGCGCAGAGTAAATAAACTAGACTGTATCATGTCTACAGCAGGTGGTGATATCAGCTACACTACTGTTCAAAACTTGGGGTCACTTAGAAATGTCCTTATTTTTTAAAGAAAAGCAGTTTTATTCATTGAAGATACCATTAAATGAATGATAAATCCAGTGTAGACATTGTTAATGTGGTAAATGACTATTGTAGCTGGAAACAGCTGATTTTTAATGGAATATCTCCATAGAGGTACAGAGGAACATTTCCAGCAACCATCACTCCTGTGTTCTAATGCTACATTGTGTTAGCTGATGGTGTTGAAAGGCTCATTGATGATTAGAAAATCCTTGTGCAGTTATGTTAGCACATGGATAAAAGTGTGAAATTGTCTGGGTGATCTTAAACTTTTGAACAGTCGCGTATGTTACACATGCTGTGCTAAATAGAGAAGAAGAACCTGAAAACCACCGCTCACAAACCTCAACGAAGAAGAAGAAATTAACTAAAATATGGCCATCTTTATGAAAGAAAAATGGTAGGAAACTTCAGGAATTAGGTTCAATCTTCCATCCATCCATAATCTATACACCGCTTGATCCTCATTAGGGTCATGGGGGCTGGAGTCTATCCCAGCTGTCCCAGGTGAAGGTCACCAGTCTGTCGCAGGGCTACACATAGAGACAAACAATCACACTCATATTCACACCTACGGACAGTTTAGAATCACCAATTAACCTCAGCATGTTTCTGGACTGTGGGAGGAAACTGGAGAACCTGGAGAAGCTGGAGAAAACCCATGCATGCACAAGAGAACATGCAAACTCCAAGCAGAAAGATCCCAGGAAGGCTGGGACGCAAACCGGGGATCTTCTAACTGCAAGGCGAAAGTGCTAACCACTAAACCACTGTGCAGCTCCAGTTTCAATCTTGAAAGTTGTCACTTTTCTTTCATGTCAGCTGTGATTCAAGATAATAATATATGCAGAAATGTGACTTAAATGTTCAAAGAATCTAATCAGAAAAAGTGTTTCCACTCACATGAACTCTTTTTTGAAAAAGTCAACCTCAAGCCAGCGTAGAAACATTCCAGCAAAATTAGGAACTTTTTAACGTTATTTTTTCGCCATTTAGCCTTTATAATATAGGACAGTAGCGAGAGAAGACAGGAAATCCGGGGAGAAAGACCTGCAGCAAAGGGTTGTGGGTGGGAATCGAACCTATGACTGCTGCAGCGGAGACTATTACCCGTTTATGGTTCGTCCAATCAACCAGTTGAGCTACCGAAGCGTCCAAAATTAGGAACTTTTTAAATAAAATTGCCATTTCTATTGACGGTTTTTTTTTTTTTTTTTTTTCTTATTAACCTCCGCTAAGGCGTGGACATTATGTTTTTCCCGGCGGTCTGTCTGTCTGTTAGCAACATTACTCAAAACCTGACCAACAGATTTGGATGAAATTTTCATTTAAGGTCAGAAATGACACAAGGACCAAGTGATTAGATTTTGGCAGTGATACGGCTTATAGTCTGGATCCACAGATTTGTTAACGATTTCTGTATCACTGCCAGATAGCAGCATGGCGTCACTGTAACCATGATCACATGATTCTGATCCTACTACAAATCCACCACTGAGGACTTATTGGGACTTATTCGTCTGAAATGATACAAGGAACAACTGATTAAATTGTGGGGGTGTTTCTGAGTCCCATCAATTCCTGCCGCCTGCTACATATTTAGGTCACGTGATTCAGTATCCGTACATAATGTACACATGTATAACACACGCCTGTGCTCAGTGCAAGGTGATTTTGCTTGTGGGTAAATCTATATTAAATGGCCACAGTCTATGTTTCTGTGATTTCTGATCATCAGTAACTAATAAATAAATGCTGCATTTCTAAAAAAAATAAATAAATAAAAAAATGCTGCATTTCTGACAATGTCATATGGGGGAATGAGCAGCCTTGGCGGAGTACTGCACTCTATTTTCTAATTTGATACTTCAAACTCCAGATAAAAACACTTTATAGAACCCCAGTTATTGTGTTGTCCAAATCCAAATAACCCACTTGCATAACCAGCTTTCAATTTTATCTATTCATGAGAAAAATACCTATTTCCCCGTCACATCTCTGACTTTCAAGTGCAGCACCACAATGTTCTTACTCACAGCGTTTAGTTTGTCCGTCTTCTTGGCCTGTGGCTCCTTCATGGTGGAAGCTAGCAGCTCATCCCCCTTGTAGTCTTTGTAAAGCTCAGCTAAAGTCTCCCTGGTCTCCAGATTGGTGGTCTTCAGGTGGTACGCCGGGTCCTGCTTGGCCTTTTCCTCATCTGAAACGTGCCAAAGGTAGCTTTTTTTTAATATTCCTGATTGGCATTTCACAAATAAAGCATAATTCTCTATCAAAAATAGCTAATTTGCAGAGAAAACATGGGTAACTCACCTGGATCCAACACTTTCAGGTTGTTTTTTACGTGGAAAAAGTTGGAAACGTTGAATTTGTCCAGATTTGTGGGGTCCTACGAAGACAGATTTAATGTCACAGTTAGATTTAAAGCCATTTTTTACACTTTACAAAGTCGTCCTGCAGGCCGGATTGGATCCTGTGGCAGGCCGGTTTTGGCCCACGGGCCGCATGTTTGACACCCCTGCTGTAAATGAAGCATTGTGTTGCTAAAGAGACGCCCCGGAAAATCATTTTCTCCAGACATGAGGGAAGGAGTTTGTTGGGTACAGATTGCAGTAAATATCACATCGACATTTTCTTGCCAGTGGAAACGAAATGCAAAAATTACCCTTCCCAGTAAACTCATGACTCATATCACAATATCTACAAAACCAGAACAAATAACACAGCAAAAACCCACCTGGAGCGTGATGAGATCCTTTCTGGTGAAGGGCTCGTCGGTCAGCAGATCCTTAAAACTCTTGGTCTTAATGTTGAGCTGCTCAACAGCCTGAGTGGAAAAAAAGGTCAAGAAAAGTTTATTTTTCATTCAGTTTGAACTTCAGCTCAGCAGCACTACGACAGATTTCTGCTTGTTTACTTCGCTCAGATTGTAGTTGGTGAAATTTATCTTCTGAAAACAGCAAAAACAAGACAAAATATTACAAAAATGAGACACAAACCGACAAAAAAAATGGACAAACGACACAAGTGAGACAAAAAAAGACACAAAATGACAAAAATTTTACAAAAAAACAACGAATAAAGTGAAACGCAAAATGACAAAAATACGAAAATAAACACAAGCGAGACTAAAAGGAAATAACATGACAAAAACTTGAGACAAACAACAAAAGTCAGACAAAAAAGGCAAAAACAAGACAAAATATTACAAAATGAGACACAAAATGACACAAATGAGACAAAAAACACAAGCGAGACTAAAAGGAAACACAAAACGACAAAAACAAGAAACAAAATGACAAAAACATGAGAAACAACAAAAGTCAGACAAAAAAAACAACAAAAATAAGACAAAATATCACAAAAACGAGACAAACTGACCAAAAAAATAATGGACAAACGACACAAGCTAGACAAAAACAAGACACAAAATGATAAAAACGAGACAAAAAACAACTAATAAAGCAAAACAAAAAAATGACAAAAATAAGAAAAAAACACAAGTGAGACTGAAAGGAAACAAAAATGACAAAAAAGAGTAACATAACGACAAAAACATGAGACAAACGACAAACGTCAGACAAAAAACTACAAAAACGACAAAATATTACAAAAATGACACACAAAATGACAAAAACACGAGACAAACGACAAAAGTCAGACAAAAAAACAAGATAAAAACAACATAAACAAAACAAATAAAAGCCTGTGAGCCCCAGTTTGTTTGGAAAAACAGTTGCCAAACAATTCAGTCAGCATCTTGTGAGACCATGTGGGCCGAGCATCTGCCCCGTATCAGAATCAATATCATCTCTGTTGCGCGTCGTGTTTGTGCGAGTAATTTTAGACATGGATTTGTGTTGCCGAGGTATTTGGGGATCGATGCGGCAGAAAGGAGTTCACCCACCTCATAAGAAAACACATTCCCGGTGACCTTGTTGGCAACGATGTGAGAATTATTTGTGAAGACGTTGTAGAGAACGGGGCAGTGATACTTTCCTGGAAGAAAACGAAAAGAGCAGAGCTGAGTCGGTCTCAATCTGCTGCCACGGGGTGAAAACTCATCTCCTCCTGAAGTCAACGAGTACCTCACCTAATGTGCTCTCAGCTGAATTATGCCACCTTCTTCCTCCACTTTCCCTTACTTTCCTGTTATCCCCCCTCACCTAAATGACCCTAAACACTCCGAGTCCAATCTTCTCTCTGAGCTGAACTCAGAAACAGCAGAGCAGCGAGATCAGACCTTTTTTATTCCCACCTGCTGGCCAAGTCTGATGATGAGGATGTGGGTTAACTCTAAAGACAGTTTCACCTCATTGTGCCTCTATAGTTTCTTTCATAGCCGAGGCAGCTTTAAACATATTTACCGTCGTTGTTCTTGGCGATGTTCAGCTTGATGAGGGCCTTCGCCTCAAGTTTCTGTGGAATAGAAGAAAAACGCAGGTTTACAAAACAGCACAAAATGTTTCTTTAGATGAAAATGAAGCTCAAATCTCACAATTTGATGGGATTTAAAAAAGATTTCAAGGGAATTAAAAGGGGTTAGGTTCAAGGTAAAGGTGTAAATTGTAATCAGTGATGTGTTTCAAGACATTTTTTGGTTCATTTTCTGTGTTTTATGTTCCGCTATTTGGTAATTATTACAGAAAAACTATATATGAGACTAAATTAACTGTTCAAAAGGTGTTTCATTTGTTGATATCCAAAGCTTTAAAATTAACCCTCCCTTTGTCCTCATTTATGGGCACCAAAAAATATTGTTTCCTTGTTTGAAAAAATCCCAAAATTCTGCAAAAAAATTCCCAAATTTCTGCAAATTTGCAAAACCTTCAGGAAGAAAATTCCAACAATTCCTTAAAAGTTTCCCTAAAAAGTTTTTTTGTAAAAAAACAAAAACAAAAAAAGAAATCCCCCAAATTTGGCAAGAAAATTCTTGTAAATATTTTCAAAAAATGAGTAAAAATCTTCCAAAAAAGTCCTAAAACTTCTAATATTTTCTTTCAGAACATTCACATAAATATCAACCAAAATCCAGCAAAATTTGCTGGATTTTGGTTGATTTTTTTGTGAATGTTCTTAAGAAACATTTTTAAATTTTCTTTTTTCCACCAAAAAATGTTGGAAGATTTCTCAAAAATGTTGAAAATGTGGACATCAGAAGTTTCACTGTGAAAATAATTTTTTCCACATTTTCAAACTTTAAAACGGGTCAATTTTGACCCGCAGGACGACACGAGGGTTAAAGAAGCAGAAAAAAGTGTTGAATTCTAGCTTAATTGACAGAAATCTTGTAAAATAGCCGACCCACACGACTCTCTGTAGGCTGATTTTTGACTTTTGCCGTCTGGAAAGAGGTATACCTTCCCTCAGAGGGCCAAATCAACCAGATCCCTCAGATCATTTGTTCCCTCAGCTGTACGGTTTCTAAATAAACTGTAGGCTCGTGTCCTTGAACTGTCGGCTACATATATGGTCATGATAACTCACCTGTATTGTACTGCACTGTTCTATGGTATAAATTTTGTTGTCGACTGTTGCAAATCAATTGTCCAAATTAGGACAATAAAGACTTTCTAATCTAATCAAAAAATGACCCAGACCTGAGTCAGTTTGTGTTAATTCAGACAGAAATATGTTGCTGCCCTGTTTCAGATATTGTTCAGTCTTTGTAAATGTGTTTATCAGGGCCAAAAACTAACTTCTATAAAACATTTTGACTGATTATAGAAAGATTGCGTATTTTTTCCATGCTCTCTAAATTCTCTGTTTCAATTTAGGAAGCCCCACATGTTTAAATTAAGTTAACTATCTCCAAATATATAATTCACACAGACATGAACTTTGTTAATGACACAGACAAAATTGTTTTAAGTAGATCTAATTAGTTTAAGAACTCCAGCAGAGGCCATTTTTACATGACTGATGATTGAAAAAGAAAATTAAGTGCAAAATTTTAAACCCAAGGCTGCACTGAGGCCCCAGAAAGTTAATGTAAATGTATATATATATATATATATGTAGATGCAGCTATATTTCCTACTAATAATACAACCTTTTGTCAACGTTTTACCAACTTTTAAGGCATCTAACATTCATAGGACTTGACAAGGTTCCAGCTTTTTGCCATTTTAAAATGTCTTTTTAGATAAGGTGCTTTTATGATAGCAAAAATACTCAAATTTCGAGGTCTGAATACATATTAAATTCTTAAAATTAATCCACAATAAACTATACAGCTTGGATTGGAGTCCAAAATAACAAATGGGTAAACCCTGAAGAATTAGGAGATCTGAAATGACACAGACTGAGCCACCTTTTAGAAGTGGTGGTGAATAAATGATAAACGTGTTTTCTTACTTCTCCAGAGATGGGATTGGTGCCGTACTTCTTAATCCATGGAACAATGCTCCTAAGACAGATAGATAATAGCAAATAATTGATCTTTAATGTAAGAACAAGAGGAAAACCAAAGCATATGAAATGCAATACACAATGTTTTTAACAATAAACAATTTCTACAAACAGTTTCTTTAGTCTGACTAGATCTGAGATCACAGAAAGTTATATAACAATGAAAGTCATCACTACAGACCCAGCAACAGTGAGGAAAAACAAGAATAAAAACACAACTGGCATCTGATTGGTTTGTGAGACTAGCAAGATAATCACAATTAGCATTTCTCCTGTAGTTAATTTAGCTTCTGTGGGTCTTATATGAATACTCAATGACAGCTGAAAGGCTACATATCCCTTATAGAAAGTCAAAAAACTTTATTTTTTTTTATACACATCACCATCTACTCACAGCAGGTCAAAGACGACGCCCTCCTCGGTGCAGACAGGATACTCAAACGGCTGAAGAGACAAGCTGAAATGATTGGAGAAAAACAAAATGAGACAAGAGGATGACTATTTTTTTATACCTATGTAATTCATTCCTGGTGAAACATCGTGACCAGATTCATGTTACCTGCAGTGGTCAAATGGAAGTCGCCTGAAGTTTGCTTGTGGGATTTCTGGAGAGTGAAAACATGACGCAAAATTAAACAACATAAAAGGCATCAAGTTTCGTACATCTGCATGACTTTAAAAGACATTTTCAGAAAATAATTACACTATATGTTGCTCTGTGGACAAAGATAGCTGTTGATAGACAGGAAAACTGCTTTACAAGCCTCTATTATACCCTGCATTGTGCTAATTGTGTCAGAAGTAAAGGATCCAAGTGACTATTGGCTACTGCGACGCATTATTATAAAGTCCTGCATCACTGTCCCCACATAAAGTGTCATCACTGTACATTTGTTTGTTCACATGTGTGAGGCTGACTCTGGAAACTAACAGACAAATCTGATTGTGAATTCATTTGTTGGACCATTACGAGAGTAAGAGACATGACTGATACAGTTTTGGATGTTTACCCTCCTGTGTTCTGCAGTGGGAGTTGTGGGTTGGATCGTGTCAGATTTATTTTTTTTATTTTTGCAGATTGGCTCTTCTAATGGGTCAGCAAGGTGCAACTAAAAAGGCTGAAATTGTGCATCACTACAGGTGGTGGTTTGAGCTCACTGCTCTGCTGCTGACTGAGGAGTGAGACCTGTTGATGCCAAACTTGGAAAATACACCGATCAGCCACAGCATTAAAACCACCGGCATAACGTCAGCGTAGGTGTTCTTCATGCAACCAAAACAGCTCCGACATGTCGGGGGCAAAGATACAGGATCTCTGGTGGCGTGCAGTGGTGTCCGGCAGGAATCTGTGGGTTGCAGGGTTTGGTTTTGGCCTCGATGGACTAGACTTGTTTCAAAACACCCCATTGGTGAGCCATTGAATTGGGATTTAAGGAGTTTGGAGGCTGTGTCAGTGCCTTGAGCTCTTGGTTGTGTTCCTCGAGCTGTTCTTAAGCAGTTTTTGAGGTTTACTGGAGGACTGTTGTTACCGAAAAGGAGTGTTCTTCGTCTACAACAATGTTTAGGTAGGTCGTACATGTCAAAATAAATTCCACATAAATACCTGGACCCAAGGTTTCCCAGTAAAACATTAATATTTGAAAATCAATGCTGTACACTTCAGCTGTCGATGGTTTTAATGTTGTGGCTGATTGGTGTAAGTCGTGTGCATGGCTGACAGTGATCCCACCTGTAAAATTACAAGTAAAGAATCTGCAACTTTGACAACATTGTCATCCTGGAAATGTCGTTTCACCTCCTAAATAACAGCTGGAGAAAAAGAAAAAGAGCAGCCAGACAGAACGCTCTGTTCTCACACGGTCAGTAAAAGCTGAAAATGTCATTTCATGTGCTGGATATCTTGTTTGCAGCACCAACACACACTGAGCAGAAGGCTATCCACACGCACATCTCCCTGTTGCGCTTCTGAAATTAATCCGGTGTACTTGCAGTTTACTTGTGTAATGGCAAAAAGTGAGTTCCACAAATACTAAGTGTTTCCCGTGAGGCCTGGGACCCCAACAAGTAGTCGCAAGATTATTAACGGGACAGGAAAGCAGAATAAAAAGCATTTCAGCCACACAAAACCACTTTATATTACATACAATATTATTATTATTATCGATCTACCTATTTTTTAAAATCGAAACACTGCGTTAAAAATAAAAAAAAACTGTTGAAGTGCTGGACAATTTTAACTCTTTAGGCTCCATGTCACAACATATATATATATATATATATATATATATATATATATATATATATATATATATATATATATATATATATATATATATATATACATACACACATATATATATCCCTGCAATAAATTTTATCTTCATGATTACTATGACGGTCAGTTTTTGGAAGCTGTAGTTTGTAGAATTTACTCTTGTCGATATAAAAAGGTGGAAAAATATTAGTCAACAGCTAAACAAACTACAAGGTCTCTAGAATAACTTGAGCAAAAACTAGAGCTGCAACTAACAGTTATTTTTGATGTCACATAAATTGCCAATTATTTTCTTGTCACTATGATTCATTTTTTGGTCTATAAAATTTCAGAAAATTATGAAAAATGTCAATTATTGCTTCCCAAAGCCCAAGATAACATCCTATAATGTGTTTTTTCTTGCCCACAATTCAAACACATTCAGTTTAGACAAACCAGAAAATATTCAAATTCAAAAAGCTGAAATAAGAGAACTTTTTCTATTAGTAAAATGACTCATACTAACTAGTCCACAATCGGATTAGTAGCCAATTAATTTATTTGTCCAGAATTGTAGCAGCACTAGTAAAACCTGAATGTGATAACCTTGAACAAGATAAATAACTGTAGTCAAATCAAGCCACTGATAGTTGTACAGAACATTTAAATCAACAGTGTGCTTTCTGTGTGAGTCAGAATATAAACATTACAAATTTGCATAAGTAAAAGAAATTTTAAAAAGTATGAAAGGTTATCTCCGGGCACCTTATAAGCTAAGAAAATACAATATTGTTGAGAGAAACATAACAAACCCTTTGAGAAAAGCAATGGGTGACAGTGTCGTAAAGTAACTGCTTTACTTTAAGTTAGCTGTACTTAATAATCTGTTGACTAGTGAAACATACATTCACTGTCCTTTCTAGTAAGTACAGTGTGGTAAAATTTAACATTTACATAAACTAAACAGTAACTCCGTAGATATAACGTTCGCCTTACTCTGTTAACAGTTTAAGTAAAAAACGTGAACGATAGAGAAGCTCACCTGCCCGCTTCCCTCCATAAAAGTGGGTGTATTCTGTACATGTGATGTACCTGTAAGAAGGAAAAAACACATGTCAACAAACTCTGAAGCGTCCAAAAACTGAACTATCTAAACCTAAACACCAGAATTCAGCTCACGTCAGGAAGCTTACTAGCTAGCTAGCTACAAGCTAACGTTAGCTAAACTAACAAGACTTCAGGGGTAATGAAAACTCTGATACTTACATTTTGTCTTTCTGGTGCTGTCGCTTTCCCATTTTGACTCCTTGTGTTGGTCTCAAAGACTATCCACAATAAAATAACGGATTCTAACGACAAAAACACACACACAAGCTGTTAGCTAGTGATGGTCTTCTGATACCCGAGGCTTCGACACATGCGCTCTAGCTCATGAAGCAAACGTATCGAGCCACTGTGCCGAGGCGTGGTTTGGTCACGTGAGTCGTGACGTTTGAGTCACTTCAGTGACGTTTGAAGCACTCAACTGCTTCGAATCACCTGATTGGTTCGGTTTGTTATGTGAATCACTCAGCGGGATCGAGTGTTCCGGGATAGGAGATCCCTATTTAGTGTTGTTCATTTGAATTGTTTTTCGCAGAATAGATTGTTTTTTTTGCTGTTGTTTTTGCTTTGAGAGTTAGTAGTATGTCAGATTTCGTATTTCGTAGAGAATAGATAGATAGATAGATAGATAGATAGATAGATTTTATATATATATATATATATATATATATATATATATATATATATATATATATATATATATATATATAAAATATATATATATAAATATATATATATATATATATATATATATATATATATATATATATATATAAAATATATATGTAAATATATATATATATATATATATATATATATATATAATCTATCTATCTATCTATCTATCTATTCTCTACGAAATACGAAATCTGACATACTACTAATATATATATATATATATTTATATATTTTTTATATATATATATATATATATATATAATCTATCTATCTATCTATCTATCTATCTATCTATCTATCTATCTATATATATATATATATATATATATATATATATATATATATATATATATATATATATATATATATATATATATATATATATATACATATATTCCCAACTCACCACCCCCATGCCACAACACCTGGCACAGAACCTTGTCAGGTGCTTAGCTGACAGACTACAAACCAAAGAAAAGAACAGTTCACTGACTGTTGCTACACTTGTGGCTCTGCAGTTCAAAACTTTTGGATTCACCAATCAGAGTGGCAGCCAGTGTGAAAGAACATTTAATAACAGAATGCACAACAATTAACATAAAGAATACCAAGCAGCAGTCATCTACGTCACAAGCACCACCGCAGCCTCGTCCTCCACCACCAGCAGCACCTTCCACAGGTATTCTTTTTCTCTTCTGAATAGGGAATGACTGACATTTCTGGTGATGATGATGATGATGATCTTCAATATTTTTCAGTTCAACTGTGGAGCCTATTAGACGAAGACGCAAGTAGAGCCTGGCAAATGCAAAGCGCCACAGCGAATGCAATTGTAGAAAGAACGGCAGACCCACTGGCTTACTGGGCAACCCACAAAACTGTTTACCCAAACTTGTACAATGGAGCCAAACATTTCCTGTGTACCTCAGCCTCATCTGTGCCGTGTGAACAGGTTTTTTTTTTTTCTAAGGCTGGGGAGATAGTGAGTAAAAGAAGGAACTGCTTGAGTCCCAAACAATGTTCCCTGTAATTTTTCCTGAGTCTGAGCAAACACACAAACTCCCTGAGCATCCCTTGGACCACTGTGAGCAACATCAGACATGTGCACTGTGGTCACACCAGCATCACATCCATTCAAGTTACATGGTTCATTAAAAGAATCAAATTACAGCATTTACATTTCTGTTAAAACACTTTGTCAACAGGAGCCAGTTGAAGGCTGCAGTGATTTTAGTGACACTACAATGTATAAGAGTGAAGTTATTGAATATTTGTCTCTCTTTACTGTTGCAGCGGTTTTGCAAATTGCAGACGGACCCTGTTCACTCCATAGACACCAATGTTATTCCTGTAGCTTGAAAGACAGCTACTTTTGATAAAACTGGGCTTGTAGCACATTGTCTGCCTTGCAACAATGGGAAAGAGGCACCGTTTATGTTTTGACAACCTATATCTAACGAGTTATTGATGCTGGAAGCCCGAATCTGTGAATATCTTTCCAACTTTACTGAACTTGGGGCCACTATCACCTAAGGAGTGATATATTTAATTTTGAAAAAAGCATTTAGCCATACTTAAAACTTGAAGTGCTTTATTAACACGGACCTAAACATTTTGTATTGTTTTATTATCACAGGTTCTGTCTGAAAAGAGGTGGCATCATTTTAAACAGTGAAATCAAACTAATAAAATGTAATGACCAACCAGTGAGCAATACTGGATTCTGCAAAAACATAAACAACTTTTTTTTAAATCTAAATCTTATCTAAACAGTTAATGTATTAACTTATTTTTGTGTGTATGCATGTATTTATTGATTTATTTAATACTGTTAACATAGAGTTCTGAGTGAATTTTTCGTAAGATAGGCAAAGGCCACTTATTGATTACATATAGGCTGTTAAATGTTTATTAAAAACTAAAAAGCATTTAAAAAAAAAAAAAAACAACTTAGGCATTTATTGAGTCACTAAAATACTGTAGAGTACAGACCACATCAGCATGATTATAAGCATCCTCTGGTAAATTAACAACCAGATACTGATGTCTCTCACCATATGGACTTCAGGAGATGACTGGGGGATGATAAACTGTGACCTACTGGTTGGATTCTCTCTGTTCTCATGTTTCTTACGTTTGTCCCCTGACAGCCGGGTCCTAATGTTTTTTGAGCAACACACCATACTATGACGTTTTTACAATGATGGTTCTACTATGGAACCAGTTTGACATGTTCAGGTGTTCTTTGTGTGAAAACTCAGAGATTTCAGGGATCAGAAGGTGGTTTTCAACTTTCTTTGTTAACTTTCTGCTTCAACTTTAAACTAAATTTCCTTCACTAACCCAGCCCTCTGGACTTCCAGTAAGCTGTGTTCCTATTGGCTGTCCAGGTGGCTGCTAGGTGTTATCAGGAACACCTGAGCAGCTCAGTGTCTTCCTGCTTTATTTAGCTGCAGACAAACATTTCCTCTGCTTCTCTTCACCACAGAACTGGGTTTGGCTCCATTGCTTTAGTCTGTTCTTTAGGCGTTGGCTTGCAGCTTCCAGCAGTAAAATCGTCTTTAATGTGTTTCTTGGTGTGTTTTAGGGCTTTGTACTGGATAGTTGTCTTGGTAAATGAGGTTCTTTAGCCACAGTTAGCACATGGTGCTAATGTGTGCAGTGATTAGTAGATTTGGTGCAGGTGAGTTGTGTCGTTATCTTGGCTGTAGTGAGTCTTTAGAGGTTTTTGGTCAGACACATTCTGTATTCTTGTTTGAGAACCAACGTTGGTTGTCCAGAAGGTAAGAGATCCTGTCCTGATTCTCTGTTCTCAGAGGTTCTCTGGTAGGCTGCAGGAGACTTTAGTGTTTGGGTTGTGCTAGTTTGGTTTTTGTATGGTTTCATTTGGACGACTATCTTGAGGCCCCTCCATGTGGTTTAGTGAGGTTTTCTGGAACAGTTCTACAAAGCAACCTGCAGCAGAAGAGACTTTGAGAGTTTTTAGGAAGTTCTGGAGACCAGACTTTAGAGCAGCAGGAACATTTGTCAGCAGTTTGAGCAGGAGAAGGTGAGCTTCAGAGTAGAAATGAGACAGAAACCTTCTTGACCCGTGTGGTGAGGTCCTGTACCAAGAGTTTGAGCAGATTGTGAAGAGTCTGTAGTTCTTTGGTCTGAAAGCACAAGAAGAGTCGACTCATTAAAGGAGAAAACAGGAGATATTGTTGGTTCTTCTGTCATTCTGCAGTTTCCTTAGACTGAATATCAAGTTTATATTTTAAATGATTTCTCATGTGAGCCCAAGAAGACTTCAATAAACTCCCTCCATCCCCTGGACACAACACATTTTATTACCATGTTAAATGTTTGGTTTTTTTAATGTTTTTGAGTTTTAATCATAGTTTTTTCTCTTTGCTTGTTTAGTTTTGTCATCTGTGTAAAAGGTGCTAAACAAATAAAGTTGAATTGATAAACTGAATAATTGACTAACTCATGATTGTGACAACAGAAGTATTTTCGTTGTGATTTAAGGGTTTATTTCATTTTTAAGGTTGGGGTTAAAATCTTGACAGAAAAAGAAGATTAAAGAAATAAACTACATAATAAAAAGCAATTAAATCAAACAAAAAAATTAATACAATAAAAACAAACAATAACAACAAACAATAAAACAAAAAGTTTTATTGTTAAAAAGATTTAAGAAATTTAAGATGTAATTTTCTAATTAAACATTTAATTTTTTAATTAAATGTTTTGTCTTTTTAAAGGTTTAATAATCTAATTAAATGTTTTGCATTTTTTTAAATGTTTAATATTCTTGTTTAATTTTATTTTTTAAATGTTTATGGAAAATATTTTATCTGTAATTTTTAATATTTGTATTTTTAAAATTTTGTTTAATTTCATAATGACATGTATGTTGTTGAATTATCTAATTCAATATTTTGTCTGTTTAATAGAGTTAAACATTAAATACAATTAAATTATATGTACATATACCACCTTTTAATGTTTAGTTTTCTTTTTAAATGCTTCATTGTATTTTCTGTTTAATTCCTATTTGAAGTTTTATTGTCTTTATGATGTAATTTTCTACTTAAACATTTAATTTTTTAATTAAATGTTTTGTCTTTTTAAAGGTTTAATAATCTAATTAAATGTTTTGCATTTTTTTAAATGTTTAATATTCTTGTTTAATTTTATTTTTTAAATGTTTATGGAAAATATTTTATCTGTAATTTTTAATATTTGTATTTTTAAAATTTTGTTTAATTTCATAATGACATGTATGTTGTTGAATTATCTAATTCAATATTTTGTCTGTTTAATAGAGTTAAACATTAAATACAATTAAATTATATGTACATATACCACCTTTTAATGTTTAGTTTTCTTTTTAAATGCTTCATTGTATTTTCTGTTTAATTCCTATTTGAAGTTTTATTGTCTTTATGATGTAATTTTCTACTTAAACATTAAATTTTTTAATTAAATGTTTTGTCTTTTTAAGGGTTTAATAATCTGATTAAATGTTTTGCATTTTTAAAAATGTTTAACATTCTTCTTGTTTAATTGTATTTTTTAAATGTTTAATGATGGAAGATACTTTGTAATTTCTAATATTTGTATTTTAAAAATTTTGTTTAATTTCATAACGACATGTATTGTATGTTGTTGAATTATCTAATTCAATATTTTGTCTGTTTAATAGAGTTAAACATTAAATACAATTAAATTATATGTACATATACCACCTTTTAATGTTTAGTTTTCTTTTTAAATGCTTCATTGTATTTTCTGTTTAATTCCTATTTGAAGTTTTATTGTCTTTATGATGTAATTTTCTACTTAAACATTAAATTTTTTAATTAAATGTTTTGTCTTTTTAAGGGTTTAATAATCTGATTAAATGTTTTGCATTTTTAAAAATGTTTAACATTCTTCTTGTTTAATTGTATTTTTTAAATGTTTAATGATGGAAGATACTTTGTAATTTCTAATATTTGTATTTTAAAAATTTTGTTTAATTTCATAACGACATGTATTGTATGTTGTTGAATTATCTCATTCCATATTTTGTCTGTTTAATAGAACGTAATGTAATTTAATGTTTAACTCTATTAAACAGACAAAATATGGAATGAGATAATTCAACAACATACAATACATGTCGTTATGAAATTAAACAAAATTTTTAAAATACAAATATTAGAAATTACAAAGTATCTTCCATCATTAAACATTTAAAAAATACAATTAAACAAGAAGAATGTTAAACATTTTTAAAAATGCAAAACATTTAATCAGATTATTAAACCCTTAAAAAGACAAAACGTAGGTGCCCGTATAGCTCAATGGGTTAAGCGGGTGACTCATGTACAGGGGCTGGTCCCTGATGCAGCGTCCTGGGTTCGAGTCCAGCTAGTGGCCTTTTGCTGCAAGTCTTCCCCCGTTTCCTGCCTGTCTCTCACTACACCTATCCAATAAAAGGCCAGAAAAGACAAAACATTTAATTAAAAAATTAAATGTTTAATTAGAAAATTACATCTTAAAGACAACAAAAGTTCAAATAGGAATTACACTGAAAATACAATGAAGGATTTAAAAAGAAAATTAAACATTAAAAGGTGGTAAAACATTTAAAAAGAAAAACCTTAAAGATTTAATCGAAACATTAACAGACTGTCTGAAGGTTCAAACTAACAGAGAACTACTCAAGAACTTTTAAGATTTCAGTCCTCAGACTGAAGGTTCAAACTAACAGAGAAGTACTCAGGAACTTAGAAGATATCAGTCCTTGGACTGTCTGGAAGTTCAATCTAACTACTGTGGGACTTAGAAAATTTCAGTCCTCAGACTGTGTGAAAGCTCAGGTCCTGAGGACTCGGGAGGTCTGGAGGCTTTGAAAGTCTTGGAACTGAGGGTTCAACCCTCCAGCACAAAGGCTAAAGTCCAACTTCCTGAGAAAAACGATCGAGTCGAGACTCAAGTAAAAAATTAAAGCTGCAAGCAGCGTTGGACGGGTCCTCGCATCCATGCTCGTCGTCGAATCCACGCACGTCCACCAGGTGGCGCTGCGACCGAGAGTGTATATTGGCCTATGGATGTGATCACGTCCTCACTCCGATGACACATATAACATTTCAGGCAGATCGGCCCATGTCCAGGCTAGTTATAGAGCTTTTCCTTCTATCCACCAGGTGGCGTTATGACTGTGGCTGTATTTCAGCATGTGAATGTCATCAGGGCGGGACTCTGATCATACATGTAAAGTTTGAGGCAGATTAGAGTATGTTTAGGGCAGTTACACAGCAGTTGATGTGTCATGTCGAAGCATCAAAGTTTGGGAGCCTGCCATGGCCACGCCCTCAGACTTTTGTGGAGCATTTTGATAACTTTTGATCACCCATGCCTGGAGTACATCCTGGCTGAATTTCATATCTGTCGGTGTTACCCTGTTTGAGTTGATAGCTTTTCAAAATGTCTAAAAATGACCCAAAATTGAAGGTTGGTGTTAAATTCTAGAAAGAAGAAGAAGATTAAAGAAAGAAAATACATAAAAAAGAAGCAATTAAATAAATGGGAAAAAGTTAAGACAATTAAACTTTTATAAAGTATGGGGGGAAAAAAGATGTAAGAAATTAAAGAATTGTATTTAATAAATAAACAGGAAATTTGTAAATAAGTGTTGTAGTCTTTTGCAGTTAATTGATGGATAGGCGTAGTGAGAGACAGCCAGACAATGGGGTAGAAATAAGAATGAGAACAACTAATACAGCACAGGGTTGCGAGCGGGAATCGAACCAGGGCCTCAGCATTGAGGATCAACTACATGCGTCAGTGGCTTAACCCGCAGAGCTATATGATCACACATGTTGGCTGTCAGCAAAGGTGTATCAATCCAATAGAAAGTCTAGGGGTAGGGTTCGGGTTACAGAGGAAGGTCCTGACAGTAGCAATGTACCAAAAACATGGATATAAAATTATACATTTTTTCATAATTTAATGTTAAGTCACACTAGCCAAAAAATTCTTAGAATAAAGTTGGGGTTTTTCCTTCAGCCGTTGTGGTTGCACTGTACCTTTAGGTTATCTAGATCTACAACGGCTGAAGGAAAAACCACGGATTAATTTCTCAGAATATCCGGCTGCTTAGTATTAACATTAAAAATATTTATGTGTAATATTAATTACCCTATTTTTTTCATTACAACTGTAAGGACCTTCCTCTCCAACCCTAACCCTACCCCTGGACTTTCTATTGGATTAATACACGTTTTCAAGACCAGAACATGTGTGGTCATGTAGCTCTACGGGTTACGCCTGTGATGTTCAGGACTCATTCTTGTATTTTACACTCTCTGATGTTTTCTTTTCTTCATGTCTAGTGTGTGAATCATTTCTGGTTTGTCTCTTCAGTGTCTCATGTGGCCCTGCAGCTTCTCCTCCTCCACCTCCTCCTGAAGCCTTCATCTTCTTCATCATCAGCTGCTCAGTGACTCTGTTGGACGTCTCACCGTGTGGCAGCAGCTCAGGTCAGTGGTGAAGATCCTCTTTATCAGCTCCACACCCACAGACGTAGTGAACGCAGCGTCTGTTGTTGTGCTAATAAGAAGCTGCATCTGAGCAGCAGCAGCTCTGTTCACTCCAGCCTCAGTCACACATGGAGTCAGAGCAACACTCTGTCAGAGCTGATTCCTCAATGTTAGATCTGATTAATCTCTCTCTAGTAACAGGCTATGTACCACAGGCTTTTAAGGTTGCTGTAATCAAACCTTTACTTAAAAAGCCCACTCTAGATCCAGATGTTTTAGCCAACTATAGACCAGTTTCCAACCTCCCATTTCTCTCCAAAATTCTGGAAAGAACAGTTGCAAATCAATTATGTGAACATTTACAAAGGAATAGCTTGTTTGAAGAGTTTCAGTCAGGCTTCAGAGTGCATCATAGCACAGAAACAGCTCTGGTGAAAGTTACTAATGACCTTCTCATAGCGTCAGATAATGGACTGGTCTCTATACTTATTTTATTGGACCTTAGTGCAGCATTCGATACAATCGACCACAAACTTTTATTACAGCGACTAGAACATTCTATTGGCATTAAAGGGACAGCACTGGACTGGTTTAAATCCTACTTATCAGACAGGTTCCAGTTTGTGCATGTCAACAATGACTCTTCTGAGCATACTAGGGTTAATCATGGAGTTCCTCAGGGTTCTGTCTTAGGACCAATACTGTTCACATTATACATGCTTCCCTTAGGCAACATTATTAGGAAGCACTGTATTAATTTCCATTGTTATGCTGACGACACTCAATTGTATTTATCTATGAAGCCAAATGAAACTAATCAGCTAGCTAGACTGCAAGATTGTCTTAAGGACATAAAGACCTGGATGACCTATAATTTCTTACTACTAAATTCAGACAAGACTGAAGTCATTGTATTTGGCCCCAAACATCTTAGAGAATTGCTTTCAAAGCATATAGCTACTCTGGATGGCATTACATTGGCCTCCAGTACTACTGTGAGGAACCTCGGTGTTATCTTTGACCAGGACATGTCCTTTAACTCGCACATAAAACAAATCTGTAGGACTTCCTTTTTCCACCTGAGAAATATTGTGAAAATCAGGAACATCCTGTCTCAGAGTGATGCAGAAAAACTAGTCCATGCATTTGTTACTTCTAGGCTTGACTACTGTAATTCCTTATTATCAGGTTGTCCCAATAGCTCTCTGAAACATCTACAGCTGATCCAAAATGCTGCAGCCAGAGTACTGACGGGAGTTAGCAAGAGAGATCATATTTCTCCTATATTGGATTCTCTTCATTGGCTTCCTGTTAAATCTAGAATAGAATTCAAAATCCTTCTTCTGACATATAAAGCTCTTAACAACCAATCTCCATCATATCTTAAAGACCTGATAGTACCATATTATCCTAGCAGAACTCTTCGCTCTCAGACTGCAGGCTTACTTGTTGTTCCTAGAATCTCTAAAAGTAGAATGGGAGGCAGAGCCTTCAGTTATCAGGCGCCTCTCCTGTGGAACCAGCTCCCAGTTTGGGTTCGGGAGGCGGACACCCTCTCTATTTTTAAGACCAGGCTTAAAACCTTCCTTTTCGACAAATCTTATAGTTAGGGCTGACTGGGGGACCCTGACGGGGTATGCTTGTGTTTTCATTTGCACAACTGACTTCCCCTCTTGACGTCCCTTAGTTCTGCCCCTAGTTATGCTGCTATAGGCCTAGACTGCTGGGGAACCTCTCTTGATGCACTGAGCCCTTCTCTAACTACCTATGTATTTACTACATATACCATTATTGCATTACATTCACTCTGTTTCTTTCTGTGTCCTTTCTCCGAGTGTCCCTGGTCCCAGAGCTGGATGCTGGATGCTTCAGATGTGTGGCTGTGTTTTATGGTCCTTGTGTCCCACCCCCCCACCTCTCTATCTCTACCCCTCTATCTCTACCTCTACCCCTCTATCTCTACCTTTCTACCTCTTCTGTCCCTCTCAACCCGCCCGGCCAGCAGGCAGATGGTTCCCCCCACATTAGAGCCGGGTTCTGCTCGAGGTTTTTTTCCCTGTTAAAAGGGTGTTTTCCTTGCCACTGTCGCCTTTTGGCTTGCTCTGGGGGTCAGGCATATGGGTTCTGTAAAGCGTCTCGAGACAATTTGACTGTAATTGGCGCTATATAAATAAAATTGAATTGAAAATTGAATTGAACTGAGAGCTCTCAGCAGTTTTCTACCCATTTAAGAACAGGACAAACCGAACAAGCTGTTGTATCGATTTGTCCACGATTTCCTCTCATGTGTCCATTTTAAGGAGTTTGCAGTCAACCAAGGCCGACTCAGAATCACTCCCACCGGGAAGATCTGTGAAGGAAGGTCCACCCGGCTGGTCCAGAAGCTCCGGTCCAGCAGAGCAGCGTCAGGATGGAGACGTAACCGGGTGAGTTAACTAGAGAGGCGACACATTCACATAGAAAATCCAACAATTCCTTCTGTTTTTACAGTTTGTGACTCTGGTAAATGGTGTCATTTTTCAAAGCTGGTGGGTTTTGGGCTTCACAGATTGAACCTAAATGCTTTTCTTAAACAAACTGCTGAGCTGCTGCACAGTGAAATGTTTGAGTGGAGCTCAGGATGAAAGCATCAGAGCTGTTTTACATGTTTTTATGTTCAGCTAATATCATTTCCTCTGGACAATGTTTGTGGTGTTAGAAGTGGACGTTTGTAGGGAGTTTTCAGTTGTGATACTTTAATGCATAAATATTTGCAGTGGTGGTTTCACTGCAAGCATCTACTGATGTCACCAGTGAAGTAAATAAAAACAGCATTTGTTGAACTTTACGCCTCTCAGTGTCTGCAGTTAGTTTAGCTGAATCAATGCAAAGATATTTCTATTTTTCTACATGACAGGAATGTCAGTGAAATCCAAATGCTAAGAATAAACAAGTGATCTGCCTGGTCACAGATCCCACTTTAATCCAAAATAAAGACTTTGCAAGGAAATGAACTTGAAATATGAGCCACCAGTAAAAGTTGTGATCAGACAGAAGGGCCTGTATTTTATCTTTGGAGAAGTTTAACATGTAAGTTTGTGCAGCTGACCAGTGGTGAGGCCTGTGGATGACTGGAGATGTGTGTGGACACTTAGACGAAGCAGCAAATGTGTTGAAAATGAGTTGTCTTCTCAGAGTCTTGAAGATGTTTTGTCAGAGCTAAGAAAGAAGTAAGAGATCCTGCAGGTGATTGTTGAGTGGTGTTGAGGAATTTGAATGTAGAGGAATAGCAAAGAGATTTTGAAGATATTTAAGCCATAAGTTGTATTTTATTTGTTTGCTGTTCTCTCCCATTTGTAGTGAAGAGAAGTGATTTGACATGAAGAATGTGATTTGTGTGGCTTTGAAATTGTGTTAAAATGTAAAAATGAGTGATGAGGAGAAGAGTGTGACTTTTTAGTATTGTGTTTTTTAGCGTGTTCTTTAAAAGTTGTAGGTAGATTATCTTCTTTTTTTGATTTTGTGGATTGTTTTTTTTCTTTCAGTGTTGATGTCACCGCCTTGACAAATAGAAGAAAGGGCAAAATTTGCCAAAAATCTCTTCGTGCCTTCGTGCCTTCGTGCCTTCGTGCCTTCGTGCCTTCGTGCCTTCGTGCCTTCGTGCCTTCGTGCCTTCGTGCCTTCGTGCCTTCGTGCCTTCGTGCCTTCGTGCCTTCGTGCCTTCGTGCCTTCGTGCCTTCGTGCCTTCGTGCCTTCGTGCCTTCGTGCCTTCGTGCCTTGCTTATGGGTAAATCTCCTGGTTTTCCCTTTTTCCAGGGTCCAGTCCAGTGACACTCCACACCACAGACCACAACCTTTCCACAAGGTTCCCAGCGGGGATTCGAACCGTGACCATCCACATGACAGACACACACCCTCTGTGTGAGCTATCTGTCACACAAGGTCCCTGGTGGAGTTTGTTGTAATGATGGTTGCAAGAGGTTGTCATGCAGCCAAAGTGTAAAAAGAGCCTTGAGCTGGATTCCAACCAAGGACCTCCTGGATGAGAGGCAGATAACTTACCACTGCACTATCCTTCCTACTGGGTGTAGCTGTTAGTTTTCGTAAAATGATGGTACACAAAAGTATTAAGGAAGTGAAGATAATAAAGGTACTAAGGTACCGGGGAGGCAAAAAACTTACCTCTACACCACCTGTCCTACAAGATGTTGCTCTAACTTTGCTTAAATGATGCTATCAATTATTACTGGCGCAACCAAACGACAAATAAAAGGTGTGAGTGGAGATCTGAATCATGTCAGGTTTGTTTCTGACACTGAATACACCTGATCTCATCTGATCTGCAAAGCTAAGCAGGGTTGGGCCTGGTTAGTATTTGGATGGGAGACTACCTGGGAATACCAGGTGCTGTAAGCTTTTTACTTCTCCTCACAACCTGAACAACACACTGCTAGCGACAGCTATCAACTAAAACCTCTTGGTTTCTTTATTATACACTCTATGAGGTGGATAAGCTGCAGCTCATGCTGATTTATTGCTGCTTCTGGTTGGAGCCAAAGAACAAAGGCTTCACCTGTTGGAGCAGCTGATGTCCTGCAGCCTCTTCACCACAGAAAGCCTCTGACAGCTTCAATTCTTTACACTCTGACTGCAAGACACCAATCACATAGGAACATTTACATGTATGGAACAAAGAGCTGAGCTGACACTCAACATATGTTTGAGCATTTATTGATAAAGACATTCAAACATGTCTAGAGATAGAACACCAACGCACGGTGTAAGAAAGGTCAGAACAGACTTCACCTGCTCAGGAAACTGAAGGTCCTTCGGGGTGCAGGGAGCAATTCTGAGGACCTTTTATGGTTGTGTGGTGGTATCAGCCATCCTATATGGACTGGTCTGCTGGAGCAGCAGCATCACGGCTGCAGACAGGAAGAGACTAAAGAAACTGGTTAAGAAAGCAAGCTTTGTCCTGGGCTGGTGGTAGACAGGAGGATGATGACAAAGCTGTTGTCTATCATGGAGGACATCTCCCACCCCCTGCAGGAAACAGGACCATCACCGGCAGCTCCTTCAGGGACAGACTGCTTCACCCACGATGTTTGAAGGAGGTCCTTCCTTCCTGCAGCAGTCAGACTGTGTTCAATCAAGCCTGCTCCCAGTAGTTCAGATCACCCATGACGTAACTGCAATAAAATGTAAATAAGTCAATATGTGCAATTTCACAGGGTTTTTTTTTTTTACAAGCATTTCTATTTCTTCTCTAAGGAGAAAGCATCTATTTATATCTGTGCACTGAGTGCTGCTTTTTTTTTTAAACTTTTTTTCCTATCTGCTACTGCCACACTGAAAATTTCCCCACTGCAGATCTACCTATCCATCCATCTATCTATGGTCCATCTACCTCCCTACCTATCTATCCATCCATCCATCCATCCATCCATCCATCCATCCATCCATCCATCCATCCATCTATCCATCCATCCATCCATCCATCCATCCATCTCTCTCACAGGTGTGGGGGTTGATTCACCTGTTCTCAATCACCTTAATCCACGAAGGCCCGGTTCTTCATTCTTCCGCTCTCTGCCAGACCACAGACTTTGAAACCAGAACCTTTCTCCTACAATTAGTCTGGTTTCCCCTTTTTGTTTTCACCTTGGTTTAGTTATCCTTTCTGTGTTGGTTTTAGTTTCATTCGTTAAATAAACTCCTTGTAATCTTTGACCTGTGTCTGCAGATGTCCTGTGACACCAATGATCCCATCTGATATTTAGCATGTTTTCAATTATTGGTCCCATTTCTTAAAAAAAAAAAAAAAAAAAGCCCCCTGAAATCTGATCAGATAAATGAATGTGAAACTACTTTGGGTCTGCTGCAGCTGCCTCCCTCTGATCTTGTTCCTGCCCACAGCACAATCTGATCAGTGAAACACTGAAGGACAACTTCAGCATGTAAAACATAAATAAGCAAAGGCTGCAACTCGTGATTATTTTAATTTTAACTTAACTTTATGTGCTGTTCAAAAACTTTATTTTTTCTGCAAATGTGTAGTGATTCCAAATCTTGGTTATTGATCTCCTTGATTACAAAAAAAATCTGTATCGACCCGGAAAAAAAAACAAACATGTCAGGCACCCTATGATGTTAACTGTTTGCCTGAATGTTTTTGTTTAAAATCCTCAGTAATAACCTTTGACTGGTTGCTCTTAACCCTGTAAAACTCACTGCTGCAAAAATACAACATCAGCTTATTTTTTAATTACTATTTTCTATTATATATATCTGAAATAAACCCTAATCTGTGGGTCTGACAGCAGCGTGAGGTCAAAGAAGCTGCCATCAGCTGCTGCACTTCTGTCCGTCCAGCAGATGGAGCCATGGAGCTGCAGTGAAGTGAAGAGCAGCACAAGGCAACCACCACTTCCATCCACTGACGCATTCAATTTGACTGACGCTAATGTTTTATTGACTTCCAACCACTAAACCAATATGATCACTGATGCACTGAGCTGAAGAAGTAATGTTACATTTCAAACATAACTGGGGAAATAACCGAAACTTCTTCCTTAGGAAAGGAGAAAGTATAAGAGTATAAAGGCAGTGCAAGAATAAATAAGAAAAAAACGGTGCAAAAATTGCCCATAGCATTATATACAGATGACTTTATTCTTAAAAAAAAAAAACAACAAACATGTAGAAGACTATATTCAGAGGATCAGGTTTCAGGTATAGATAGATCGACAGATGAATCCTTACTGTGAAAATATTTAAAGACATTGAACATTGTGCAATATAAGGTCAGTCAGCAGCCTCAGTTCATGCACCAAGAAAACTTTTATGCATTTTTTAAAAATAAATTTTCTCCATTTACAAGGCAGGGAGATAACCGAAACTTCTTCCTTAATAGTTCCTGTTTAGTTTGTATGCTGTGGTGTCAGGATTACTACACGTGGAAATGAATATCAAATTAAAATCATTTCCATATCTTGACAAGTTGTTGCGATCACAAAGTAAACTAAAGTTGCAAGCAGCGTTGGACGGGTCCTCGCATCCTTGCTGGTCGGCGAATCCACGCACATCCACCAGGTGGCGCTGCGACCGAGAGTGCATGTCGGCCTATGGATGCGATGAGGGCTGGACTCTGATCACACGTGCAAAATTTCAGGCAGATTGGAGCATATTCAGGCTACTTCTAGAGCTTTTCCTGTCCATCCACCAGGTGGCGCTGCGACCGAGAGTGTATATTGGCCTATGGATGTGATCAGGGTCAGACTCTGATCACACGTAAAATTTCAGGCAGATCGGACCATGTCCAGGCTAGTTATAGAGCATTTCCTTCCAACCACCAGGTGGCGCTGCGACCGAGAGTTTATGTCGGCCTATGGATGTGATCAGGACTGGACTCTGATCACACCTGTAAAGTTTGAGGCAGATTGGAGCATGTTTAGGGCAGTTACACAGCAGTTGATGTTTCATGGCGAAGCATCAAAATTCACGAGGCCGCCATGGCCACGCCCTCAGACTTAAGGTGAGCATTTTAATAACTTTTGATCACCCATGCCTGGACTACATCCTGGCCGAATTTCAGCTCTCTCGGTGTTACCCTATGTGAGTTTATAGCTTTTGAAAATGTACAAAAATGACCCAAAATCGTCAAAACGTATGACATATAATTCAAAATGGCCGACTTCCTGTTGGGTTTTGGGCATGGCTGTCAATTACATTTTGGTGTGTCTTGACGAGTTACATATGCCTACCAAGTTTCATAATTCTAGGTGACACGTACTGGCCGTAGTAAATGTTTGAAATTTTCCAGGTGGCGCTATGGAGCCATTTTGCCAAACACATGTGCAGTTTCCCTAAAATCTGAAATGGGTTGCCGGTCCAGATATGTGTGGTAATTTTGGCGAGCATTTGAGCATTTTTAACCTGTCAAAAAGTACTTTGTTTATTCCGGCAACGATACGTTGCCACGGCAACAGCGTTTTATGAATCGTCAAAATCTTCACACTGTGCCATCGTCAATGTGTGGTCACTCACCTGACCAATTTTCAGAATCATATGACAAAGTATCAGGCAATGGCACGTGCAAATGTAATGACAATTTCTTCCTGTTGCCAATAGGTGGCGCTATGAGTATTTCTAAATTTATGAATGTGGATGTATTCAGAACCGGACTGGTGTCCATCACATCAAGTTTGGTCCGGATTGGATCATTTCCAGCTGAGATATTAATAATTCAATTTTTATGGCGAGAAATCGAAATTCGCCGCAATGCCACAGACACGCCCCTTGACGACGAGTCACCATTTTCTTTGGGAATCATCATCAATGTGTTCAGGCTTATGTTACCACATTTGAGGTGAATCTGATCAACGTGCTAAGAATAGTACATCAAAGTGTGAAAAATGTCAATTTCCTGCTACCACAAGGTGGCGCTATGACTGTGAATGTATATAACCACATGGATATTGTCAGGGCTGGACATTGATCACACATGTCAAATTTCAGTCAGATTGGACAATGTACACCTGAGTTAGACACCACTTCCTGTTTCATGGCGAAGGATCCATTTTTTTGGGAGTCGCCATGGCCACGCCCTTTGAAATGAAATGAACATTTTGATAATTTTTCATCAGGTCGCGTGTTTGCATATATTGGCCAAATTTGACGTCTGTCGGACTTATCCCCGATGAGTTATTAATTTTGAAAAATTTACAGCTAATTCAAGATGGCCGACTTCCTGTTGGTGTTAGGGCGTGGTCATGATTGACTTTTTTGGGTTTCCTGATGTGCTGAATATGCATACAAAATTTTGTAGCTGTACATGAAACATCGTGCAAGTTGGCCTAATGACCAAATTTTCAATTTTCCAGGGGGCGCTATGGAGCCATTTTGCCACACACATGCGCAACTCCCATAAAATATCAAATTTTTCGCCAGTCCTGATGAGCATGCCAAATTTGACGCGTTTTGGGGTATGATAAGGCCGCCAAAAAGGCAATTCAAAAGACGGTAAAATAATAATAATAATAATAATAATAATAATAATAATAATAATAATAATAATAATAATAATAATAATTCCTTGCATTCCAATAGGGTCTTCGCCCCAGTCGGTGCTCGGACCCTAATAATAAATAATTCCTTGCATTCCAATAGGGTCTTCGCACCGTCGGTGCTCGGACCCTAAAAAAAACTCGAAAATGGCAAAAAAAAAAAAAAATAGACGATAAATGCGCAAAAAAAAAAAAAAAAAAAAAGTATCGCGCGCAGCTTAGAGGGAACAGTGGTCCCAAAACTGTTGATAAATTATTTCTCAATAAAAACTCATAACCAGTTACATAAGCACACCCTCTTTACTGACCTCTTTACCAATAAACCCCAAGACATACTTTGCCAAAATCCATAATAATCCATAAAATCTTTATTTGCACCAGCCCCATGTGAAAATGACATCAGTCTGTATTTGTACAGCATCTCATGAATGTAGCAGCACCGTTTAAATGTTTCATAACACAGAATATAAGCAAAGAGTATATAGGGATACAGACAAACATGGGAAATAAGAAACGTGCTCTTCAATAGTTATTGTCATTATTATTACTAGTAATATTATTTTTGTGTCCACTACAACCCATACAATCATCTAGTGTAGTCAAACAGGAATGTGTGCATGGCGAATCAAATCCAAAACAATCCATGAACCAACGACCACGTCTTGATTGCACTTCATTTTATTGACCACTAGATGTCCTACTCGAGCACTGTGTGTCATTGAGGCCTCGAGTAATGAACCATGTTTTGAATGAAGTGTCGAAGCTTCAACAAAGCCTCGATCAGCCATCACTACTGTTAGCCTCTTCGGACTTCTTGTTTATGCTCTCTGTCGTCGCTGTGATTAACGGCGCTCATTTGTAACAGTGGCGCTCTGCTGCCACCAACAGGCAGACTGCAGTAGTGCATTTTCTATTATATTGCATCTGCCTGTAATTAAAGTATATTAAAGTTGAAGTAATATTGATCAAATTAAATACGATTTTTATTTATTTATTTGCTTATTTATTTATAAGAGATATTGTGTGAAAAAGGAGCTTAGTAATATTATTAGGTACCGAAGGTATTAATGGAGCAATGATGGTGACAATTTGTCATTGCAGAAAACAGTCACTCATTTGTTAATTCATTCAGTTGGGAGTGTTACACGGCTGAGAAAGATGGGCCAACTCTTCCTTGGTGCAACACATTTATTTTGCAGGAACTGCAAAAAGATGCAAAATTAACATGACTACAGGAGCTTGGTGCAGTTACGTTACTCAGATCACCGTATTGACTAGACTTCTTCTACATTACATTTACAAGTACTACCGAACAAATACTAGTACTGTAAACACAATATTTCAGAATCACATATGACTGGCACAAGTTGTACAATTTTACATTTTACAAAGATATCTTTATGAACTCAGAAAACCTTTTATTGTCTTTTAACCACTGCCTTTACCATGTTTTAACTGCAGCTTAATCACCTATGAATTACTTTTATGAACTGTATGGATCTTGTTTTTACCATTACTGTAACTTATTAATAACCATTGTACCTGTAACTCATTTCCACATTTAAATCACTTACAGCTTTAGCTAATGTACCACGTGTGACGATACATACTCCTCTGTCTTAGCTCAACTACATCATTTGCACTGGAATAGGTCCACACGAGAACACTCTTACTTAGCTTGACACACAGTTCATGCGCTTAAGACCAAAAACCTTCAAAAGTTCGTTTTACATGTCTTTTTACATAAACTCATGCTTGTACATTACTTTTGTGCATTTCTGGACACTTAGGTTGTGACCTTTTCCTTGTACAAATCTCCACTGTCTTTTGGTTTATTACTACAATCATCCATGACCCACGTCCGCCATTTCAGAAACACGTGTTGGCTGACTCGTTTTTAACTCATAAACCTTTTAAAACACGCATTAGCTTATCACACGTTACTCGCTAAGGTACTTAAGGAACACTACCACTGTTTGATATAACTTGTGTTTTGCTACAAACCAGCTTACCTGCAAAAAGATGCAAAATTAACATGACTACAGGAGCTTGGTGCAGTTACGTTACTCAGATCACCGTATTGACTAGACTTCTTCTACGGCGTCAGCTACTGATCCCCAAAACACCAAGCGCCCTCTGCTGGCGTAAAAGAGTATTGCATCTTACCACAAAACACACTGTAACCCTTATAATAGTGGACAATATACAGCAAAACAGTAGTTAATCTTGTAGTTCTCCACCTTAGATAAAAGTAAATGGGGGGGCAACTATTTTAACGCATAACTTAAACACATAGTGCCACAGGAGCAACTGGCTGTTTGCATTTTCCTGTAGGTGTGACTGCTTGATAATAAGATTAAAACGTTTATGTTTCATGCATTCACTATAAATATATTAATGGAGCAAAATAACAGTGGAATTTGCTGTTGAAGAAAATAATCACTGATGCATTTCAGTAAATTTGAAGTCACTGAGAAAAAAAATTTTAACACTGCAGACAAACATTTGAGTGTATGAGTTTGTTAATTTACGATGTATAATTTCTAAAATTATGATTAAAACAACAAAATTTGTCGAAGTTATTTAAAAGGAAACCTTAACACTCAAAGTCAGGAATACTACACCATGTAAGAAATGTTAGAGAATGCAGGAATAGTTTAAATAATTTTTTTGACTAAAACAGCAACGCTTGGACAGTTTTGTGCCCCAGATAAATGATTCTCCACTGACTAAAATCTGAAACACTGTTATTCCTTTCACCTTGCAGTTATCTTTCTCTTGAATTTTCGGGTCTTTGCATAATTTTTACTTTTGTGCCTCCACTGTAACTACAAAAACAGATTGTGCAACACATGAAATCAGTCGTGTTTTCTGTTTATAATACAAATGTGTAGCGAAGCTAAGCCCCGGATGCAGCGATGGTGCTCCTGTGAAACAACAGTGTCCAAGGGGTTTGTTTTGTTGTAACATTTGCACACTGGGCTTATAGTGGTGAATTTACTAAAAGAACCAAACAGATTTGCCTTACGATATCATCCAAATATTCAGAAAAAAAATTTCAGCATGTAAGTTGCTGCTTCTCACAACAAAAAGGGGATGCTGAAAACAGAAATGGCTACACTACCACTCAAAAGTTTGGGGTCTCCCAGATAATTTCATGTTTTCCATGAAAACTCACACTTTTATTCATGTGCTAACATAACTGCACAAGGGTTTTCTAGTCATCAATGAGCCTTTCAACACCATTAGCTAACACAATGTAGCATTAGAACACAGGAGTGATGGTTGCTGGAAATGTTCCTCTGTACCTCTACACTCTGTAGATATGTCATTTACCACATTAGCAATGTCTAGACTGGATTTGTGATTAATTTAATGTTATCTTCATTGAAAAAAAATGTTTTCTTTCAAAAATAAGGACATTTCTAAGAGACCCCAAACTTTTGAACAGTAGTGTAGCTGTGAATTAACCCACTTTCTTCACAAAAACCCTTGAAAAGTGCAAATGCTGTCTTTATTTCCTAGTCCTGTTGATTTGCAAATATACATTATATACAAAAACAACTATGGTTTGTTTAAATTTATATATTTGGTGTCTATTTCTTTTCTTTTTTTCTCTCTCACATGGACAAATAAGAGGAAACCGTGCAGCATGAATTCAACTACAACTTTTATTTTGTCTTGGCATTTCATTGGTAATCATGGCTAATCACTGACTTCTTCTAATAAGAGAAGGGAGCAAACAAAATGATGGTTAGAGGAATGAACCATGGCAGGAGGTTAGTAAAGTGTAGCAGAAGGTACATTCAGATTTCCTGTCACACCAACATGTCGATCAGGTGCCACCAACCCCCCTTAAACCCTCGAAGAATAGGGAAATAGAAATGTGTAAAAGGTGGATCCATCGAAGCAGGAATTAAATTTCAGAAAGAAGGAAACCCCTTTGAGATAAAGGATACTCCGGAGTGATGGTTTATAAAAAATATGATACAGAGCAGCAGCGGCAGCGGCACTGCCTGCATACCTGAGTTACAACTGGCTTTCACTTCTCTCATCACTCGCAGCACTTCAACGGCTAATGACGGAAAGTCAAAGGAACGAAGAGTCGATTACAAACTCCACTGAACTTCATTTTACACAATGAACAACTCAACAACAGGCAGATGTTCTCGTCCTTGGCACTTTATCTGTCAGGCAGGACCAAACTTTGACGACGGTCGTGAAACAAAGGTTTGGGCTACCGGACACGAACACACAGATTTATTCGTGACAGAAAACAAAAGCTGAACAGGAAAGAACGACATCACACACAGACACGAACAGAAGGGTTTGAAGAGCCAGAGGTTTTCCGGTCCATTAAAATGGATAGTATTTGTTTGCTTGGAAAGTGCAATAATATGTGGATTTTTTTTCTTACAGAGCAAAAAAAACACCAACAAAAACAAATCGTTGCTCCCTTTGAGAACAACTGAAGTCCTTATAAATGGTAAACTCGTGGCCGGCGTCCGCTCAGTACCGTCCTCAACATAAAATGAGTGTTTCCTCCAGCAAAACAGCTGCAGTTTGATAAAACAGTCTGTGAGTGTTCTGACGAATGAGGGAAAATCACCGCAGATCCATCATGGACACGGTGTCATCGGTGATGGTGACGTGTCCTGCATGCTAGAAGGAAAAAAAAACAAAAAACACAATTTAGTTACAGCAGCAGTCCTGATGTCAAATAGTTTAGTTAGTCTGGAAATGTTCCTCTGTACCCCTATGGAGATATTCCATTAAAAATCAGCTGTTTCCAGCTAGAATAGTCATTTACCACATTAACAATGTCTAGACTGGATTTATCATTATTTAATGTTATCTTCATTGAAAAAAACTGTTTTCCTTTCAAAAATAAGGACATTTCTAAGTGACCATAAAGTTTTCACCGGCAGTGTCAACTTAATCTCATCTTAATCTAATTATTGCTGCAAAAATGAATCGATTTATCAATCAGTTGGTAATTAATCAGCAAATATGTTGATACTTGATTCATTATTTTGAGTCATTTTTAAGAATAAGAAAGTTTCCAGCTTGTTAAATGTGAATATTTTCCTTCTTTATGGCCATAAACTGAACATATTTAGATAAAAAATGGACAAAACGAGACATTTGAGAACGTCATCCTACATTTTATACATAAACAACTAATCGACTATTCCAGTTAACAATGAATCAACAAGGAAAAATAACTGCTAGGGACACGCCTGATATGTTTTTCCCACTGGTGCACTCACTGTAAATAGAGGAGGATCTTTGCTGTGAGGGTGAAAACCTTTCTGTTTACACGTGGAGATCTCGTCTGTTCCTCGATCCGTCAACCTGAAGTAGCCGATTCTGGGAGAAACAAAAAAACACACATGGAGAAAGTTCAGAAAACACACAGCGGCATCTCACAGGGCAGGACAAAGATCCTCCCCCACGTCTGCCGTTTACAGCGACGGGACGGTCGCAGCGATCCGACTCACTCGTTGAATTTGGGCGAGCAGACGATAGCGATGGCTTCAGGCAGCATGATCTGGTAGGAGCAGTGAGTGTGGAGGTCGACGCTGGACAGGAAGGCCGTCTGAGTGGGGTGAGTCTGGAAAACACAGTGGGCAGACCTCACTTTACATGATCTACCGGATTTCAGTGCAAAAACATGCTGTCATTATAGAATTTCACTACAAAAAACTGCATCATGATCAACATATTTAGTGCAAGTTCATCTAAAAATGACTGATTCACAAGCAACACCTTATATTAACCCTCCTGTCGTCCTGCGGGTTAAAATTGACCCATTTTAAAGTTTGAAAATATGGAAAAAAATTTATTTTCACAGTGAAACTTCTGATGTCCACATTTTCAATATTTTTGGGAAATCTTTAACATTTTTTGGTGGGGAAAAAAAAGAAATGTTTAAAATGTTTAAGAACATTCACAAAAAATCAACCAAAATCCAGCGAGTTTCAGTTGATTTTTTTGTGAATGTTCTTAAAGAAAATATTAGAAGTTTTACTGATATATATGGAATCATTTTAGATATTTTTAGGATTTTTTTTGGAAGATTTTTACAATTTTTTTGACAATATTTACAAGAATTTTCTTGCCAAATTTGGGGAATTGTTTTAAAATAATACTTTTAAGGGAAACTTTTAAAGAATTATTGCAATTTTCTTCCTGAAGGTTTTGCAAATTTTCAGAAATTTGGGGAATTTTTTTGCTGAATTTTTGGATTTTTTTCAGACAAGGAAACATTTTTTTTGGTGCCCGTAAATGAAGACAACAGGAGGGTTAATTATAAAAATTAAAGGTACAAGTATTATTATTATGCTTAAAAATACACATGGGGACATGAAGAAAAGCACTGAACCAGAGTACGATGTGAATAAAATACAATAACTATTGTCCTCTCATTAATAATTAACAGCTGAATATCATTAAATGTGCCGCAGAATAACTTCAGTGGAATTTAATCAAAGCAACTTAGTACCACTTGCTGCAACCAGAAGTATAGAGTCAAAAAATGAAGTTAAACAGACGATGAAAGCAGGTTTTTATAATTAAAAGTCTGATATTTGGATCCGTTTCTCAGCTGGACTTCATTGCAACGGAATTATTGATGTAAAAAGGGCTCAAATTCAACACCTGATTCATTCTCCGAGGCTCTAATTACAAGATAAAACACTTTATCCAACACATATCAAATGAGATCCTGCAGAGGAATGTACTAAATATGTAGCCTCATTACAGCACGAGAATAACTGTCACTTTTATGAGTGTAATTTTAATTTGGTAACGTTATTACAGACAGTTATGCATCTCTTTATAACTCCACACAGGAAATTAACATGTTTTACGTACCAATTTTCTGATTTAATTACAACATTTAAATCATATTCAAGTGATATGCATACATTTTATATCATGATGTATCTCAATATATAAGAAATAGTCAATTTAATATTGTGATATTGATTTAAGTCATGAAAGTCGCACTGCTCAGCCCTCCTGACACATTTTCTCTCACTGTGGGCTCATTTTTCACTACAATATAAAGTCCTGCACCTCTGTAGAAACAGAACAACCAGGACTAGAAGTAGAGAGAATTTAAAAATCTCTGTTAAGCAGTATGATACTGTTATAATGCCCATATAATATGACATGATGTATGACATCTTCCTGGTTAGCACATTACTAATTCCTTGTTAGATTTATTTATCATATTTTTGATGAGTGGTTTGTTTTGGAAATTTTTGTGCTTCCTATTTTGATTGGTGATTTTTAAAAAATTTTTTTTTTACTCGATTCAAAGAGAACCCTTCACAAGAATTCCTATGTGCCTAGACTCTCTGTTTGCGCACAAATGGTAAATAAAAAATCTTGAATCTTAAAACATAAAGAACTATTCAAGTGGAATTTCTTAGATTATTTATTTACCAAAAATTATGTCAATAATAACTTCAATCTGTGCAGTATGATTTAGTCATAATGCTGTAAATCATTAAAAAAATTAAGAACAAAAGTTTGATTTCTTTGATTATTTCTTTAACAAACCTGAAATTACCATGTACAATATTTTTCCAAGTGTCCACAGGTCCAATACTGGGAAAAATTTTGGCTCTACACACTATAAATCATTTAATATTTACGCTTTTATAACCGCTATGAACAGAAAAAAGTTTAATTTCATTGTTTTACAAAATTGAAGAATCTGGAATCAACAAGAGCGGCATTTTTCCAAGTACCAACAGGTCAAACAAAAAAAAGTGGCTCCACATCCTATGGATATTATACTTTTTACATGTTTACAATGTCAACAAACTTACTGTTTTTCTACACATCAATTCTAGAAATAGATGTTTCGCCATGCTGAATGTATCTTCCAACAACACGCTCCTCTGTATACAGTCTTTGAGCCATTCTGCATTTATTTTACTCAGCAAATACTTTTAATTTGCTCTGATTTTCTCTAATTTGCTTCCATACTTTTGTCCTCTCAGTTCTATCTAAATAAAGTCTACAATTCAGCAGAGTAGTAGCTTTTGCCATATTGCAGCTTTTTTCAATGAATCTGATGGAAACTGTATAAATTTTGGCTAAATTTTAAATGAAGCGAAAAAGTCTAATAATTCATCGGCTCATGTGGATGAAAACCATGTGAAGTGACTGAAAGCTCTGGTGACGGTGACGAATCGTTGGCAGATTTTTTTTTTTTGCTTTTTATGGTTTTCCTCAAGAAAACAACTTTTTAAAGCCCAAAAACGATAAAAAAATCTCCCGACAACGCATAGATTATTTTACAACGTCATAAAATTCGTTGGTTAAAGAACTTCAGTGAACATGATTCTGAACAAGAACGACCGGAACTACGGCCGAAACCGGCATAACGAGGTACAATCTACTAGAGCTTAACGATTAGTCGACTGACTTTAATCTAGAACATTTATGATAATCGACTGAATCAAGTAAAACCCGACAGCAAAACCCTTAACATTGAACAGTTCCAGCTTCTCTCTGGGAGAATTTGCTGCTTTTTTTCTCTTTTTTAAATATATATTTATATCCATATATGTGAAGAATAAAGTGATTTTGATCAAATATTACAATTTAAAGCCTAGATTTGGTCAATTTTCTAAAACATAACATGATTAATCACTTGAGTTCTGAAGTCAAATTCCAAAATAGTTACACTGAGAACATCATCATTTGACGGCATAGTAGGAGTTAAGATACACGGTTTCTTTTTCCCCACAAGACAACTGGTTTTGTGGTTTACACAAATGATTCTTTGACAGCTGTAGCCAGACTTCACTCACATGTATCCAGCCCAGGGTGATGAGATCGTACTGATCCTGTATGAGGAAGAGCTCCTCCTCGTTTTCCGTGTCACAATAGTCCGGTCCGCCACACTGCTTTGGTACGATGACGTGGGTCACAGTAAACGCATTCCTGGTCTGGAACCAACACAGAAAGCGTCACACTATCACACTGCTTTAAATTATGCATCGTGTGCTGTCGGCCACAATGTTACCCAAGGACGCCGTCTGAACAAAATTAACTCGGAGCGGCTCGCTGCTGGCAAAAATTGCTCAGTCATGCTCATAAAAAATAAAAAGAGCTCTGGGCTAACCATATAACTCAAAGAAAGGCCACAGGAGTAGTGAGACAATGAGAGAAGTGTCAGATTATCCTCCAACACTCTGGGGTGGCGGGTCAGCTGATGTCTCGGTTTAATTTAAAAGCTAAATCCACATTCCAGTAAGATTCACAGCCTGACGATTACAGAATTAAAGAACACATCCTGAAGCACCGCAGCAGGGAAGCTCTGTCTTTTGATTGTAGTAAATGTGTAATTTTACTGATGACTTAAAGACACTATAAGAAACATTTTATTAGCTTATCTTTTATAGTAATGGGGCTGATTGCTGTGACAAATCTTCTCATAAAGGGAGTCAGAAACACAGCCGCTCTGTTCTGAGTCTTACCAGTTTGCCACACAGGATGCCGCAAGTTTCTACAGCTCGGCTTGTGTTGGCCTCGGCCAGCCTCAGAAAACTCCGGCACAGTTCAGCGGGGACGGCCAACTGCCGGAGGGCATCCACCATTGTATCTGGAAGAAGCATGAAGAGGAACGGACAAAAGCTGAATGGAAAAGTTAGATTCTGGTGATGTTCTGAAACAAGGCATGGTGTAAACAGGAAATTAAGTAGGTCGGGGGGGGAAGAAAGCAGCTCAGAGGAAGAAATTCTTTAACGCAGGCGAAGGGCAGCATTTAAATCCTCTGAGCGCCCGCCCCCCCTCACGTCCAAAGAAACGTTAACTCACTGTTGTTCCCGGGGCTGACCAGAGAGCCGGGCTTGAGCGAGCGGTCGAAGGTGGGCGGGCCGGTACCGGGTGTGCCGATGGTGGCTGAAGGACGATTGTATTGGTGGTTGTTGCTGCCGGAGAGGTCACCTGGGCTCTGCGGGGGGGTCGGGGACACCAGCGGCGGGCCCTGGATGCCGGGGAGGAGGGGCGTGTCCGGGGAGGGAGCGGCCGGCGTGGCGAACTCCAGGAGAACCCGCTGGCGTTCCTTCTCCAGCTCCTGGCGACGGATCATCTCCTCGAAGGCACTGAACTGCTCCTGCTCCCGCTGGCGCCGCTGCATCTCGGCCACTCGCTCCCGCTCAGCGTCCAGCGCTCGCTGCCTGGACTGCTCCCTCGCCAAGGCCTCATCCTCCGCTTTCTGAGCAAACACATCGAACACAAGTTGAGCTTTAGATTTACCGATATTGTGGTCTTTCTCAGGGCTGCACAGTGGGCTTGGTGGTTAGTGCTGTCGCATTGCAGCTACAAGATCCCCAGTTAGCATCCCGGCCTTCCAGCTGTAACAGGCCAGATTAACCCCAGGCCAAAGTATACCCAGGTATGAACTGTTTATGCATGTTGACACATAAAGATTAAGCATGTCGATTCATGTAACGTGTGAGCTAATATTGAATCTGTCTTAATGAATGTGGTTATTCACGGTCTGTGTCACTGTTTAGATGTTTATAAATGAACTGTGGTGTGCAGGTTTGTTGATGCTGGTTAATGTTTCACTGATGTACAGTGTTGACAATACACTGTAGAAACAGGACACAGTGCTCTCTGCACTCTAAATGTATGCACGATTTTTTAAAAAATACTTCTTGATCTATTTTCTTCATCTGTTTTATTTTATGTGCAACCACCCTCTGAATTCCAAGCAGTTTCTAGGGATTTTTTTATTTTTTCTGTCACATTTTCCCTCACTGTTGGTTCATTTTTTACTGCAATATAAAGTCCTGCACCTCCATGGAAACAGAACAACCACGACTAGAAGTAAAGAGAACACATGAATGTCTTGTGTTCAGTATAACACAGTTATAATACCATAAATTATATAAAAAGAAACAACCTAAGCTAAATTTCAGATGTTTTTTACTTTATGAAAAATGAGAAAACCTGTAATTGTACTACATCTTTACGAGGCCACAGGTGTTACCAACACTGGGAAAACTGAGGCTCCAGATACTTTAAATATTTCACAATATACATTTTTAATTTGTTTCCATACTTGTCTGCCTCTGTTTTCTTTGTCACAGACTGCACACAATATATTTTATAAAAGTTTTACATTGAGACATGGATAATAAAGTGATTTTATTTAAATTCCCTGATTTTCAGCTTAGATTTAGTTAAATATCATGACAGATGAGTAGTTCTAGGGCTGTCAGAAAGTTAAATATCTGACTATTCTTTCTCTTTTTACAATATTTAACTATAATAAATTAGCATTATTTTAAAGACAGCATGCTTTTCAGCCCTGCTGGTGTGTTTTGGGGTTCAGAAGAGTAAACTTAATGTATTGCCAAATGCGTATAAATGTAACAAGTTAAAATCAGGAGGTCATGACGGTAAATAACGGTAAATAAAACTGTAACATTGTTTACCTTTTTGATAAGATACTGTGTATATTCCTGTTCAAATCTTCTCAATAGAGCTTTTTTGAGGATTTCTGCTTGAGGAAATGCAACGTCCTTCAGTTTCTGCAGGAGGAACAGAACGAAGAAAATGTTAAAGCCGCACTTAAACACAAATCGGCTGTACAGGAAATGACTAAACAGTGAATGAGCACCTTTAGTGTGTCCTTCTTCTCAGGAATGTTAGCGGTCTTGTAATCCCGATGTTTGGGAAGCTTTTCTATAAAGAGCCTAAGTGAAAGGAAATAAAAGTCTTATCATTAACTGATGGATATGTGTATATTTACTTAGTGGAAACCAGGAAAATGATCATTTAGAGAATTAACAGACTAATGTGGCTCAGTAGAACGCTTCAGCATCAACAATTTATCTCCAACACATCATGATAGAACTTATTTTGCTGCTCAATACAATAAAAATTTGCACAGTTCTTATTTTACATGACTAATCTAGTAGAGAAGTCTGTCTGATTGAACACAACGAACTCTGAATTCAGGGTTCTTAGATAGACTGAGGTTTGTGTTTAAATTTAGTTAAAAGACACAGAGTTTGCTGACGTGCAGGATCCACATGTGGACAGCAAGAATGAGTGAGAAACAGGATAGAAACACTGAAAAGGAAGATCTGGCTGCCAAAAGAAACACAACATCATTTTCATGAAAATATTTCAGGATGAGTAGATCGACAAAAACAATCTACTGTGTTAACCCTCGTATCGTCCTGCGGGTCAAAGTTGACCCGTTTTAAAGTTTGAAAATGTGGGAAAAAAAATATTTTCACAGAGAAACTTCTGATGTCCAAATTTTCAACTTTTTTGGGAAATCTTTGAACATTTTTTGGTGGGAAAAACAAAATGTTAAAAATGTTTCTTAAGAACATTTACAAAAAAAATCAACCAAAATCCTGTGAAATTTCACTGGATTTTGAAAATATTTACAAGAATTTTCTTGCCAAATTTGAGGGATTTTTTTTTTTAAAAATAAAATTTTAAGGGAAACTTTTAAGGAATTATTGAAGTTTTCTTCCTGAAGGTTTTGCAAATTTTCTGAAATTTGGGGACTTTTTTTTTGCAGATTTTTGGGATTTTTTTTCAGACAAGGAAACAATATTTTTTTTGGAGCCCGTAAATGAAGACAGCAGAAGGGTTAACAGTGTCTTGCAATTGTTGCCACCACACGAGGCGACACAACTCATTTGTTTGCTCATTTAAATCAGCTCCACAAAGTTCATCTGACACATCGGATTTGAATACCAGCTGGATCAAAAAACGTATTTTGGAAGCCTTTGCCAAAGTTATACCCCATGAGGAAGGCTCCATTTTGCTTTTGTACTCCACCAAGGAACAGTGGAGTTATGTGACAATCGGCATTTGTCTGTCTGTCCGTCTGTCTGTTCACAACATTACTCAAAAACAGACCAACACATTTGGATGAAATTTTCAGGGAAGGTCAGAAATGACACAAGGACCAAGTGATTAGATTTTGGTAGTGATGCAGCTTATAGTCTGGCTCCACGGATTTGTTAAAGATTTCTGTATCACAGGCGCCCCTGTAGCTCAACAGGTTGAGCGGACGACCCATAAACATGGGCTATAGTGCCCAGTGGTCATGGGTTTGATTCCCGCCCATGGCTCTTTGCTGCAGGTCCTTCCCCAACTCTTCTCCCCACTTTCCTGTCTCTCTCTCACTGCTGTCTGTCCATAAAGCCAGAAAAAGGCCAAAAACTTAAAAAAAAAAAAAAAAATCTGTATCATTGCCAGATAGCGTCACAGCATCACTGTAACCATGACAACAAGTGAACACTACATCAGCTGCCTGCTAAAGATCAAATGACTGCGATCCTACTACAAATCCAACGCTGAGGACTTATCAGTTGGAAATCATAGAAGGAAAAATGTATTAAATTGTGGGGGTGTTTCTGAGTCCCATCAATTCTCGCTGCACGCTCCATATTTAGGTCACGTGATTCAGTATCTGTACATAACGTACACATGCAGAACACACACCTGTGCTCAGCACAAGGTCATTTTCTGTTAAAGATTTCATCCATCAAAAATCATACAACGACTGAGCAGCCTTGGCGGAGTACCGTACTCTGAGTGCTTTTCTTTATTATAAAGTAATTTTTTGGCCTTTTCCTGACTTTTTTTTATTAGATAGATATAGTTGAAATGCAGACAGGAAAGTAGGGAGAAGAGTCGGGGGAAGACATGCAGTTAAAGGGCGTGAGCTGGATAATTCTACAATAGAGCTTTTTCAGTCATCTGGTGAAAATTCCTGTTTTTTTTTTTTGTTTTTTTATATATTACAGAAAAACTAAACATCTCAATGTGAGTTTTTCCCAATATTGTGCAGCCCTGACACAGACTTTCGCTCTCATCACTCACAAGGTCGAGTTAACGTCCTTCTGATTTAAAAGATTTTTTGAAATTATTCAGCCTTTTTCATGAAATAAGAAATACAAATATTTTGTGTAAACTTGACTCAACAAGTTCATTTATTTGCAACCCCAAACTCAGCTGAATATGGCAAAGTAGGCTGAAAAACATACTCACGTGATGTACTTATTGTAGAGGACGAAGGCGTGCTCGATGTTGCCCTCCTCCGTGTAGATGTTGGCCATGCGGATCATCTCCATGCCCGAGCGGAAGTAGCGGCGCGGCGGCACGTCGTCGTTCACTTCCACCGAGCTCCCCTTCTTGGTCAGAGCCCGGACTCTCTCCTCCGGCGACAGACTGACGTCGGTGTGATCCGCCATGGTGACAGCTCAACCTGATAGACTGGAGAAACAGGCTGAGGGTTTAATACGGCTGACTGTGGAATCTGCAGGTCAACGCTGCGCTGATAACACAGAGGCAGGTCATGCACGCTGCCGGTCAGGAAACTGCTGAACATCCTCTCACATTTATTATTCAATTCTTAGTGACAACATGAAAATAAAGGGTTTCTGTAAGTTTTTCTTTGATTAAAAATGCCTGTCAGTGAATCTAAAATCACAAAAAGTCATGTTTTCTTCAATTTAAAATAGACTCACAATCTGTATTATCATTGTTCAAGTGCAATATTTCTAGTGCAACACATCTGCTTATTTTCAGTTCATTTTCTGCTAATCTTTCTTGTTATTAGTATTAGTATACAGTTTACAACTTGTACTTATTTTATTTTCTTATTCATTTCTATTCTTATTTTTTCTAGACACTTCATACACTTACACTTCACACAAACACTTTTAGAAACTTTGCATTTTGTACTTTGTATTCTTTGTTATTTCTATTTTACTCCTAACCTCTGTGTAATTGTGTATATTCCAATAACCGTTGTTTATTGTATTGTACTCTGGCAAAATAATTTCCTCTGGGATGAATAAAGTAGATCTGATCTTAACTTTTTCACAGAGCGAGTCTTATTGTAACCCTCCAGGTATCTTGTCTTGCTACGCATGTAGTGGAAAATTACTTTTATATGTGCCTTAATCCATTTATTTATCCAATCAATAAGCTGCAGCTGATCCAGAGTCCTAACTAAAACCATATTTCACCGGTCCTCAGATCACTACACTGGCTTCCTGTTGGTCAAAGGATAGAGTTCAAAATCTGACTACTGGTCTACAAAGCACTGACATCCATCCTGGACTTATTATCTCCGTATGAAGCATCCAGAGCCCTCAGGTCATCAGGGACAGGTTTACTGTGTTCCCAGAACCAGAAGTAGTGATGCAACATTCAGCTATTATGCTCCTCAACTGTGGAACAAACTTCCTGAACACCTGAGTTCTGCTCAAACTGTCGGCTCTTTTAAATAAGCCCTGAAAACCAGATTGTTTATTGCAGCTTTCTCTTAGATGCTCAATCTGTTTTCTTGCCTTTTAATGCACTATTTGTATGATTTTAATGTCTATTATTAAATCATCTTTATAATTAATTTTAAAATTCTGTGATGTGTTTCTTTGCCATTGTAAAGCACTTTGAATTGCCTTGTGTATGAATTGTACTGTACAAAAAAACTTGCCTTGCCTTTATTTATTTAAATCTACATTCATTCATTGGTAGTAAATATTCTAGCTTCATGGATTTTATATATCTACAAGTAGTCTCGTGTATTCTAAGCATCCATACCAGCAAACATAATTTGCACCTGTCAAACATCATTTGTTCTTTAAAATCCCTTTTTCATGAGAGATTCTGCGTCTTCATGACTTCCAACACTGTGAGCCAAATAGTCCATATTTTGGGCATTTCTTCATGATGACTAGGCCAGAAACTACTAATTATTTTCACTGTTGATAACTTTCTCAATTAATTGATTTGTTGTTTGTTCTAGAAAATGCCAGGAAATAGTGAAAAATGTCGATCAGTGTTTCCTAAAGCCCAAGATGGCATGTTTAAATGTCTTGTTTTGCACACAAGTAAAAGATAGTGAGTTTGCTGTAACCAAAGGAGGAAGCCAAGAAATGCTTACACGTGAGAAGCTAGGATTCGAAAATGTTGACTTTTTTTTCTAATATTAAAGGAATTTACAAATTGATGTATCCATTAATCGTTGCAGTTCTGATCATGATTGCTGAGAATTGTCCACTCAAAACCAATATCTTTCCATGTAAGACTGTATGAATGAACAAGCACTGCAATACCAAGGAATGCGAAAAAAATGAAAACACACACAAAAAAATCTGAATTGCTGAAAAAAGACTCATTACGAATTCTCAATTACATCGCTGGAAAGTACGTGTGTATGCTTTAAGTAAATTAATTCTGTAAGTGTCTAAGACAAATGGTATCCTGTACTGACTAACACAAAGAGGCAGTGTCCCTCTCTTCACAGCTGGGGTTGAGGCTGCGACTGAGTCTGAAAATCTATACGTAGAAATAAAAAAAGCAATGACTCTGCAGGGAAGCTCCATTCGGTTTGACTTGATGTTTTCTCCTCTTTCCTATTGATCAAATCAGGATGAATGTGAGCTTGTCAGCATGCTGACTAATGGTCAGATGGCTCGTATTGATTCAGCCATGACAGCTCCTTGGCCAGCAGGCGCAGCCCACGTTATGTAAAGAAAGGCCCAGTTGGTAACAGCGCAGCTCCAGAGGTGTGGCACTGATAAAAGGACAGGGAAGGACGTAGTTATACGCTGCGTGGTGTTATCTACTGTCTTTGTCTTTTAAAGTGTTGATAGCCGAAACACTTGTAGCCTCAGTGTAGCCAACAAAATAACAAGAAATCGGAGACTTGTGGTTGCCATTTAGAGTAAATATTGAGTCAGCAGTGATTATATTTTTGCTGTTTTCCCCAAATACAATATTCCAAGTGCTGTCAATTAAAACACGTGACTGGTAACATCAAATGGATCGTAACGCAACAGGTGATGACTAAACTGAAGATCATTCTGTACTTTGATTATGTACAGTTTTGATGTACTTTCCATAGTGTCTCAATGTATGGCACTTTACTCGATTAGAGTATATTACAGAAGGAAACGTTTTGCGTTTTACCTGAGAGCTGTAGTTACTTCTAACTTTAATTATCTAAATTTTAAATAAAAACATATCAGTACGTTATAAAATATGACTCATTATTTTATATTCAAGTATATTATGTAATCAGAATGAACCCAACCCTAACCCAGGCCTGCAAGTAATGATTGTTATCAATACCAGTTAATCTGACAATTATATTCTTGACTAATTGACTAGTTGTTCATTCTGTAAAATGACAGAAAATGGTGAAAAATGTTCATCAGTGTTTCCCAAATGTCTTTTTTAAAATCCACAATCAGACGATACTCTGTTCACTATCATAAAGAAACAGGTAAATATTCAAACATAATTAAGCGATTATCAAGATAACTGCTGTTTAATTTAATAGCTGTCAGCCAATTGATGAATCTGTGCAATTCAAGACACATTTTACTGTTTTACTGTTAGTTGTTGTAGTTAAATAAGCTATCATTAGACTATGGACCAAATTTTCTGCATCTGTTTTTGTCAGAAGCAAACGCAGCAGATTTGCTCTGATTATTATTAATAATGTATTTAGGGTATTGACTTTATGGGTAAACTAACACTCAGATTCATATCAACTAAAATGTATGGAAACAAGTATTTCCAAGACACCTTTACATGCAACTACAGCTCTGTAATTCATTGTAATTAAACTAATTCCAAGCCACACAGCTTGAGAACCACTGATCTGGTTAGTCTGCTGTCACTTTGATGTTATTATGCAACACACAGAAAGAAAGTGGGAGGACCTCACTTTGCCTTAAGCACAGTGTGTCATACGTTATCCTCATCTTAGTCTGAAAAAGCTTGAAAAAGGTGCAGTTATCAGGTTAAAATATAAACACTCTTGGGTTGGGCTCAGCCTCCAAAGAGCCTGTAGTTCAGTCTGTGGGTATAACTGACAAAATGCGAAGCTTTGGGCCTTTTTCAGCTCCACTGGTGAGTGACACAACAACTATTTCACCTCATTTAGAAACACTCTTGTCCACTGACCTATTGTCGGTGACACAGAGAGATATTTACCCGTTAAAACGCTCCTGATATCCAGATATCTGTCGCTGTCACTGAAGTGATCGATGTCTCCCAACGGCGTAGCATTAGCAGCGCTAACTGAGCTAACGATAACTAACCGACTACTACGAGTTTCAAACGGTCAACCAGCTGATAACCACCCGTGTAAGTTCATTCTTACCTGATAGAGCCGTGAAACTGAAGCTCCCTGAGAAGCTACATGCAGCTGGATGAAAAGAGGATGAAATTACAGAGTCCAGAAGCAGCCAGGCAGCTTCACCGAGCTACAACAGCATCTGTACACTTCCGCAATCAAAGCGACGTCCGGCTGCCGAAGTATCGCGATATCAATCATTTTCAATTAATTCTATTACTATGGCTGTATTTTTAAATGTAATTTTGTTTATTTACATTTTTTACACATGTATTTAATTAATACTACTTATTTCTGTAAATAAAACAAAAATGTCTGTACGATCGTTGGTCTTGTATTTTTTTTTTTAATTATTATTTATGTATTTTTGAATTTTCAAAGTTGAATCGTACGTTAGTCACAAAACTATGCTCGTTTATTTCGGACAACAACATTTTATGGAGAAAAAGATACAGACAGGCACAGTGGAACATTTAGTATATAACACTGTGAATTTACAACATATACAGGTAGCATAAAATAAAAATAAACACCAAACAGCAGCAGAAGAGAAATGAATGTCACTATGTATTATACTTATGTATAATATTTGTGCTTCAATTATTGGATTTATTTTTCGACCGCATATTTTAGGAGGAAATGTTCGCTTTTTACTCGGACACATTTATCTGACAGCTGTAGCGCCTGGAATTTCAACAAAATCATTAGTTGTCAACTATTTTGAAGAATGATTAATTGGTTTGAGTAATTAAAAGAGAGAGAGAAACATAGTAAACTCTATGATTTCACCTTCTTCGATTAGAATGTTTTCTGTATTTTTTTCCCTCTATGACAATAAACCGAGCATTTTTGAGTTGTGGACAAAAAAACCCCGAAATAAATGTAATTACAAATCTTGAGTGGGTTTTCTTTCTTTTTTCTGTATTTCTTAATGTTTATTTTGAGTTTTGGGTGTTTTGGGCATACTCTGGAAACATCTAAAAATATTTTTTTCATCGGACAGTTTAGGCATCATATTTTTCTTCATCACGCATGCGCAGTTCTCTTCAGTCAATGTTGCGCTTTTATCTGTGGTGTGAACCGTCTCCTGAACATACGATCTACGCCGAACATCTCAAATTGACTATTCCGCAAAGCCAACCACGATACAGCAAATAAACACTGGATAAAATACGTAATTAGAGAGAAGTTTTGAGATTTTCCATGAAGGTCGGGTTCATTATATACGGCTCGTTGGTCTAGGGGTATGATTCTCGCTTTGGGTGCGAGAGGTCCCGGGTTCAAATCCCGGACGAGCCCGTTCTTTGGTCAGAATTATTACAAAATAATATTCGTGAAATTAACTCTTAATAAAAGTACACTACTCAGACAACTTGAAATATCGACGCATGTGTTTGTTCTATCTAACAAATGTGGTTGGTAAAGACTCACTCATACAGGCGGCACACCGAGTTGTAGTTTGTCATAATAGAAATTTTACTGGTTTTGTTTTTTTCTCCAAACCTATGTTACCTCCAAGATTAGGCTGAAACCATTACCCACATTTCAGAGGCACAACATCTCATTAATTTATTTTATTTTCCAGCCAGCAGGCCAAATAGTCATTTATAAGACTGTCATGTAGAAGCACACAGAGCTCAAATTCGGTATAATAAGGTAATAAAAAATGTAATCCTCAGTTGATTAAAAATATGGAGTGACTGCTAACATTAAGCTCATAAGACAATTGCAGACTCAGGATGCCCACCTATGGTTCAGACATCACTTTATGTCCATCCAGCCTTTTGTTTCTGTATCTATTTTTCTATCTGAACTGTTTTTCAACAATATTAATTACCTCATGGCTCATTTAGATTTATATTGTGACTCTTTGGAGAAGGGCGAGCCTGTACTCAGTGTGATATTAATGTAAATTATAGGCTGAACGTGCAAAGATTGTGGGATGACCTTTCTATGCCTCGAGCCTGGTGACTCACATGTCATATTCATTTTACTCTGAAATAACTTGAGGATGTTTCATTTGTCAGGTTTAAATCTAACCATTTTTGGACTGATATACTCCAATGATATCATACAGCAATGTTATATAGTTTATTATGCAGTAAGATTATACAGTAATATTATACAGTGACACGCTACAATTATATTACAAAGTGATATTGTACAGTGATTTTCTAAAGTGATGTTATACAGTAATAAATTACATTAATATTATACAGTAGTAGTGTATATTAAGATATCTATTTTGACTGATGTGATCTGGAAATATGATCTTTTAGATGTATAGTTGTTTTCTTTTTTCGGACCCCAGGAGGACTAGCTGGTGCCATTGGTATCAGCTAATGGGGATCCTTTTAAATAAAGAAATAGTAGTAGTAGTAGCAGTAATAATGATATTACACAATGATACACTACAGTAATATTTTATAGTAGGACCTTACAATGATGTACTACAGCAAAATTACAATAATATAATACAGTGATACACTGCCATAATATTGTGTAGTAATACAGTAAAATGTATAAAGTACAGTGATAGATTATAGTAATATTATACAATAATATTATAGTACAGTATATTATAGTATTATAGTATATCTATCTATCTATATATATATCTATCTATCTATATATCTATATCTATATCTATATATATATATATATATATATATATATAGATATAGATAGATAGATAGATAGATAGATAGATAGATAGATAGATAGATAGATAGATAGATAGATAGATAGATAGATAGAATCTAGCAAAATAAATATATAAATCAAAGTGCAAGTATATATATACAGGGCAAAAGTGAATGGGATATACAGTACATTAATAAAATATAGTAATACATTAGTGATGCACTACAGCAAAATTACAGTAATATAACACAGCGATACACTGCAGTGACATTATACAGTAATGCAATAAAATGTATACAGTACAGTGATAGATGACAGTAATATTATACAATAATATAATACAGATACACCACAGTAATATTATGCAGTATACAGTACAGCTGTACAGCTGATACACTGCTGTAATATTATACAGTAACATAGTACAGTGATACACTACAGTAATATCATAGTAATATAATACTGTTATGCACTAAAATAATATACAGTAATACAGTACAGTGATACGCTACAGTGACTTTATACAGCAATATAGTACAATGATATCCTACAGTAATATTATAATGTAATGCACTACAGTAGCATTGTACTGTAATACACTACAGTGATTTTATCCATTGATATTATATACTGATACACTACAGTGATATTATACTGTGATGTTATAGTGATTTAATTGCAGTTCCTCCTTCCTGCCGCATGGGGGCGACTCGTCCATCTCGAAACGTCAGCGAGCGAAGCGTCGACGTCACCGCTGAAAAGGCTCCACATCCTGCACGCGCTGCTGCTGTGTGTCTGTTTGAACCGGAGGACGACCGACAGCGAAAAAACTACCGTCCGTCCGTTTCGTCCGTGAATGAATGAGCACCGGGACGCCCGCATGTCACTCCTCCATCACCCGAGTGTGACTCCCGCGGTGTGTCGGAGCCTCGGGGACGCTGCCGTTCACCGCAACCGACGTCGAGCCTGATTTTCTGCCTCCTAACAGCATCACCGGGTAAGCTAACTGCCGATGCTAACAAGAGGCTAGCTCCTAAACCTGACTCTACATTAGCTACCCACTGACCCGGCTCACATGTAATTACACACCTGCAGACACCGGGTTATTTTACCAACACAGGACTGTAGCTGAATTAGGTAAAGCTGTAGAGGCTAACACAGTTATATCAAGTTTTATAAAAAAAATTTAAAAAAAAAGCTTTCAGCCCTTGACTTGTGAAGGTAATGCTCTCCATCATTCTCCATCATCATCATTTGTTGTTGTGGAAAATCGAGGAGTTCTTGTGCAAACGTGTGTGTTTCCAGACCCACATGGGAAACCTACCAGTAAACAATATTGCGGAGTAGTCATGAGTACCTTAAGACCTGTGTAGAACCAGATAAAATGCAGTGTAATACTCGCTTTATGCTCATGCTTTTGGTACTTCACTTGCCCAATTAATGCTTTCCATCATTCTCAGTCATCATCATTATTTATATTTGTGAAAAATCAAGGGATTTTTTTGCAAACGTTTGTGCTTCCAGACCCACAAAGGAAACCTGCCAATGAACAATATTGTAGAGTAGTTATGAGTGCCTTGAAACCTTTGTAAAACTAGATAAAATATAGTGCAATGTCTGTTTCATGGTCAAAGCAGTTAGAGGGAAAAAAGCATCTAAAATTATCAAGATATATATCATATATTTGTGAGTACTCCCCACATGTATATAACAGTAATTGTTAATAACCTAATTAACCAATTAGTGTTACCTGGACCCAGATAAATGATTTAAGATGTGTCAGATCTTTTTCACAAAAGCCACAATGAAATGAAATAGTAAGTAAACACAGTTGTTCACTCACTATCTGTTTACCTTATATAATTCAACCTCATGTGAAATACCTTAATAACAATGTGCAATATTATAATTCTAATTTATTACCGTGGTTTAGGCAAATGTATGTCTTTTTTTTTCCTTTACACAGTACTTTGTTTACACTTACTTTTTACACAATAGTTCTTATACTTCTTATACTTATAGCATATTTATTTAGAATTTTTTAGATTTGTATATTTATTCTTTTACTGTCTGTTGTTGTGGCTACTTATGAGTGTCTTGAAACCTTTGTAAAACTAGATAAAATACATTGTAATATCTGTTTCATGGTCAAGCTAGTTAGGGGCAAAAAAGCCTAAAGGTATTAGTAAAGCTTCTAAAATTATCGAGATATATGTCATTTATTTTTCAGTACTCCCCACATGTATATAACAGTAATTGTTAATAACCTAATTAACCAATTAACACGACCTGGACCCAGATAAATGATTCGAGATGCGTTAGACCTTTTTCACAGAAACCATTGTGAAATGAAATAGAAAATAAACACAGTTGTTTACCCACTATCTGTTTACCTTATATATCCAATACATGTACAATATTTCAACCTCATGTGTAATACCTTAATAACATTATGCAATATCATAATTCTAATTTATTACCCTGGTTTAAGCAAATTTATGTTGTTTTTTTTACACAGTACTTTGATTACACTTTGTACACAGTAGTTCTTATGCTTACACTTCTTATACTTACTGCATTTTTACTATTTCTCAGATTTAGATTTTTATATTTATTCATTCACTGTCTGTTGTTGCTGCGGAGTACTGACACTATATACACCATGTCAAATTCCTTGTGGGTGCGAACTCACTTGACAATAAAGGCTTTTCTGATTCAGATTCTATTAATGACTTTAGAGTAGAGCTGCAATAATTCAGCAACTACTTGAGTAGTTGTCAACTTTTAAATTAGTGGCTGACTATTTTGATTATCAGTCAACAGGTCTCAGTAAAGAAAGACAGAATTTTCTGATTCCTGCTTCTTAAATTTGGATATTTTCTGGTTTCTTTACTCGTCTTTGGCAATATGTTTGAGTTGTGGACAAAACAGAACACTTTTGGACGTCATCTTTGGCTTTGGGAAATGCTGATTGGCATTTTACCACCATTTTATCTCACCTACTTGTTTAAAACTCAACAATAAAAGGTTACACTAGTCTCACATCCGGTTTATAGATGTGTATCGTCTCCTGACAGCCTTTATCAAACATTATTACCATTGTTACTGTCTGCAACAGACACAAAAATATAATAGATACCTTTTATATACAGAGTTTATGACATTATGCCTCCCTTCAAGGCCTTTTTTTATTTTACAGCTTTACAACACTTGCAAACAAACCCTAAATGCTCTCTTCTGTTATCGCTCACATGGAAAAATTTAAAAGAAAAACGAGCATCCAGGCTTCATATAGCTGGAAAAACCCAGAATACCAATGAAATTTGAAGATACTTTTTTCCCAGGCTGTGAAAAGAGATTATATTTTTTGATAAATGTCTATTTTAAGCCGTTCATATGTGTATATTTTTAAATCATGCAATGTAGGAGCAGCTGCAACACCCATTAAACTTTCCAGACACAAACTTTTGTATAGCAATAAGGACAATCTACAGTGAAATTACGGGGGTTGATTCTGACACCACATGCTATTTTAACTTTTCATGTATAGAAATTAGATCTATTTAACAAACCTTTTTGTGTGAAATTGGTTTATATTCTTGGAGAAGTCATTGAACTGTCATGATGGGGTTTTTTTTGTGAACAGTGAGCAATGATATAGTAAAAAAGAAACCACTTTGAACAATCAAGCACTCAAAAATAAACAGTTTCAGAGTTCTAGAAATTGAATTAGTCTTGCATTAACTTTATAGTACATAGTAAATAATAAGTATTAAATAATAATATGTTGTAAGTGTTCTTTTGACTGCATATATTAATGCTGTGTTGGTTAATTAACTAAAACTGCAGCTGTCAAGTTAAATATCCACGCTTGCTCGTATATTGGAAGAAGAAATAATAACCATCACTTCCAAATTATTCTCAGGTGTAGAGTTTTCTTCAGTGCATTTGCTGTGTGGCTTCCTGCTTCTGGATTACTGACCTCTAAGCTGGCCTGCGGGTAAAAGTGAGGTGTTGTTCCTGTCCAAGTCATATAATATAAAGCCTCTAATTTTATGGTGGAAGCTCCTTTATTGTAAACCCAGGATGACTGTAGCACGTTGACAATGCGTTCGGTGAACCGGCGTCGTGCCCACAGTCATCACTCTCTCATCTAATGATGGGCTCGGTTGATGATAACAGCCTGAGGACTGGGCGAAACAGTAATTAGGGGCCTTGGGCAAAGGTTGATGAGTCCGTTCACGGCTTAACCTTATGTTCACTCCAGTGGTATATAAAGTGGCCCGGGTTGAGAAGAGTTGAGTGGGCAGACACAAGAAGACGAACTAGACTCTGCTTTGAGGAGCAAACTGCCTGCAAGTAAGAAGGATCTAACGAGGAGCAGGTGCTGTTTGTGTGTCTGCGTTCACAAAAGGTACCGTTTGCTTTGTACTTTAGAATTCAGAGTTTGTTCTGTTTTAAAAGCAGCACAGGAAAAATCTGAGAGAGGCATTGATTTGATGGGTTCTGGGAGCTTGAATATATTTAAATTTTTCTTCAAAACCAAACAATAAATCAATAAATAACCTGCGGATTAATTCATAATGAATCCTGAGTTGCAGCCCTCTAACAGATCTAGAGACATAATTCCATATTAATGAGGTTTTTTCAACGTTATCCTGTGCATTTTGATTACTTAAAGATGCTGTTCGACTTGCACCAGTGTTTTTACTGTGGCAAAATTGGATAATTAAATAATCAGATCAGTGGATTAAATGAAAAGCATTGAAGACAATTGTTCCAAGGTTAAACATAACTTACTTTCATGTTTATTTAATGCAGATATAGGGGATTCATTGTGTCTATTACAGTACTAATGTACCATGAATCAGAAATTGTGTTTTTTTAACAGCTTAAATGTTTTGTGTACACAGGTGAGCCACATTTAAACCACTTAAGTGAATCACAGTGTGGATCTTGTTACAATGGATGTCTCAAGCAGCAAGTCAGTTCTTGAAGTTGATGTGTAGGAAGCAGGGAAAATTGGCAAGATTTTTTTATTGTGGTGGCGAGACAACAGGGTCAGAGCTTCTCAAAATAGGAGCTTTTGTGGGCTTTTTTTGGTTTACAGCGCTTAGAATCTACTTAAAAGTGGTCCAAGGAAGTTCAACCGAGTTAACTGGCGACAAGGTGATGGGCACCCAGGGCTTATACTGATGTGAGTGGAGACTGAATGCTACTGTAGCACAAACTGCTGCAATCTTTCACAGTTTGCGTGGATATATGTAGATGCAGAGGGGTCTGAGTGTCCATGCTGACCGCTGAAAGCTCCTACAATGGGTACATAAGCATCAGAACTGCACCATTTATAATATTTCTTTTATGTAAGATGCACAGCCAGATGTGTTGTATACCTAAGGAGGGATGGCAGCAGGATGCATGATTAGGCAAGGCAAGTTTATTTGTACAACACAATTCATACATGAGGCAATTCAAGGTGCTTTACAATGGCAAAGAAATACATTCAGAAAAATAATTAAAAGGTAGACATACATTCTTAGATGTATGTCTAAGACATACGTTTCCGACACCAGAAGCAGGAGCAGTTTGAATAAGTGGTCATATTCGGGATTCATCGTCGACTACAGGGTAGAAACCGTCGTTAGTGTGACTGCAGCTGGAGATTGATGTGGATGAATCTTCAAACTGGCCTCGTAGTCAAGAAAGGCCTTTTTTTTTTGTTGGAAACTGGGAATAAAACATAAGAATAGACATTAAGATTATAAAAGTGCATTAAAAGACAAGAAAACAGATCGAGCAGCTAAGAGAAAGCTGCAGTAAACAATCTGGTTTTCAGGCCTGATTTAAAAGAGCTGACAGTTTGAGCAGAACTCAGGTGTTCAGGAAGTTTGTTCTACACGTGAGGAGCATCATAGCTGAATGCTGCTTCACTATTTTTGGTTCCGTTTCTGGGAACACAGTAAACCTGTCCCCGATGACCTGAGGGCTCTGAATGCTTCATATGGAGATATTAAGTCCAGGATGGATTTTGGTCTAAGACCATTCAGTCCTTGTCAGATTTTGAACTCTATTCTTTGACCAACAGGAAACCAGTGCAGTGATTTGAGGACCTAGCTTCTAGCTGGGTAGACCATGCACTATGGTCCAGTTTCTAGGTTTTAGTTAGGACTCTGGCAGCAGCTTGATTGATTTCTTGTAGTAGAAGAAGTGTGATGCTTTGGACAGTGTTTTGCTGGGAAAAGTTTGGTTCTGCTTTCATGTGGATGTTCCTTTGCGTTGCACTGATGTGGACCACAAACACCCTGTCATGGCAGTAGTGTTTCCTGAAGACAGTGGCATTTTAAGCAGCCCCGTGACTGCAAAAATTACTCAAGAATGGTGGGTGTGATGTGCTGGAGAAACAAGTCTAATCCCACCTTGCAATTTCCAGGTCTTAAAGGATCTGCTGCTAACATCTTGGCGTCTAAAGCAAAAAGCACTTTATGCCGTGTAATTTTGGTGGTTAATTTTGGCTCCGCATGCAATTCTAACTTTTCATGTACAGACATTAAAGTTTTTTTTTTATTGTGAAATTGGTTTAAACCACCTTCAGAGGTCTGTGGTTTTAATGTTGTTCGGTGTTATTAGTACAGTATTTGGCATCATCATAAAGCAGTGTGCAGTTCCAATTCACCAAATTTATTCAAAGACAGTCTAGTTTGTTTAAAGTCCAGGTCGCTAAGACTCAGTGTTAGAATAGTGTGAGCTGAGATGTAGGTCTGTCCACAGAAGAACCGCCTGAATTCTGTGCATCACCCTGAGAACCTTTATATAAACAAGTACGTCTTTTGTTTCTGCAGGATAGAAATAAATGAGCGTGGCTGGTCTTAAGTCAAGTTTTAACAGTGCAGAGTTTCAGAAAAGCTTGTTTATTGCAGGAACCGTTTAACCACGACTTTTCGCCCACATTGGTAGTCTGATCTCCAGAGACTACGAGGTTTAAACACGTAAGAATATTTTACCAACAGCTGGAAACAGGATGTAAGCTTTCGTTTCTAAGAGCTGACGTTTGGGATGAGATAAGTTTCTATCAGCACTTTTATCAGCCTTGATTGAGTTTGTTGTTCCTGCTGTGGAATTTTGCGGCACTGATAACCGGCATTTCCAAATGACCACCCTTTGTAGCACCTTAATTATTCACTTGTTGATATAAAAGGTGCGTGGGTTTGGCCTGGTCATGGTTTGTTTAGTAACAATCAGAGGCAATACATCATGCGCCATTATTTCCATTTGTCTTTCTTGACCTGGTTGGTATTTCAGATCAGTGAACAGATAAATAATCCTGCTGGTAAAAGCCTCAGCCTGAACTCTGATTAGTCCTGTGACTGATAACGGATTTTATTTCTGCTCTCTCAGCTGGTGAATTTGATGATCACAAGGGAAATTTCTCACTGAGCTGTGTTTACACTTGGGTGGAAGAGCCGTGAAATATGACAGTAGGGCTGATAATTATTAACCCTGTCAACCCCAAAACCCAACAGCAGGTTTGAAAATCAAAAAAAATGAGTTTGATATATATTATTTGATACACAGTTTGTGTGTCAGAGCCACAAACTGCAAAAACAGAATAAAAATGTTGGATTTTCCACTTTGTCTGACTATGATAAAAAATCTGAGCCTAAAATTGTGACATTTCATCAAAATCATTTTATTCTGCATGTCTCATTTATTAATTTACCACAAATGAACCATTTGCACATGTAGAGAAGAAAAAGTTCTGCTGATGACAAAAATACTGCTGGTTTTTGTTTCTTTTCAACAGTTGTCTATTCTGGGCTGCCGTGGGTGCACATCGGCAGCAAAATAAAAGCACCTATGAACTGCTTGGGGGTCAGAGGGTTAATATTTAGCTGCAGGCAGAACCCAAATCAGTACCTGTGCTCATTTACTCACTCCCAGTGCTTATATAGCCTGGTGACAATGACGACAACAGCGATTTGTGTTTGTTTACCACTTACATGTGTGTTCGACTGCTAGTCACCTGGTGGGGCTGATTCGTTTTCTTATCTAGTCAGAGAAAGTTGGACAAAGAAAGGGTGACTTTGTAAGAACGGAGAAAGATTTGAAGGGATGTCCGGAGCAGAATCAGCTGCATGCCAGTTGGGATTGGAGTTCATCCGACTGTGACTAAACATGTTCCCACCCTGCTTTTCCCTCCTTTTCTCCCCAGCTGCCACTTCTGGCTTGTAAACCTCATATTTAACGTCACGGCGGAGGCCTTTGCTCTGGAAGGACTAACGTCTCTGCTGCAGACTGCCCGTCTGCTCCATCACCCTTTATCTCAACAGCTGCAAATAGGCCTTGGGTTCAAACTGTGCACCCGCTCACCGCTAAAACAGTGACTCTGTTTGTGAGTTAGTGTACACTGACATGACACCGACTGGACACGGTGACATTTAAAAACAGTGTTTTGATTGGATTTTGGCCAGTGAAGAATGCTTGTGCTCCCTCAGTGTTTATTGCAGCTCAACTGTTTGGACCTATAGTTGGTCCGGAGCAAAAACAGGACTCACTTTGGTATGTGTTTATATTTAGTATCTGTAACAAGTTATTATCACAGTCACAGAAACAGTTTGACAGGCAGCAGTTTAACAGCTATTCTTATTCTGTGCGGTTGTATTGCTGCATACCAGCCATCGAGAATAATCCAAAGAAGGGTGGATTTTCTTGAGGCCGATACTTGATTTTTTTAATTAGATTTTTGAAAGTTTATTTTGAACATTTCAAACATAAAAGGAAAACAACAACAAAAGGCAATGAATAACTTGCTCAAAAAGGAGTGGGAATAAGTCAAAATTTATCTAATCCCACCTCTCCTTACACAAATGATTGTAAATCTATTCTTCCTGCTTCTTCAAAAATTTAGAAACAACAATAATAATAACAATAATAATGACAATAGTAGTAATAGTGGGCAGTATTTATAGTAAATATACACCAATATGTCCATCTACATTTATACAAAGGGACAAAGACAAAAGGACCTAACAATAACAAAGAAAAGAAAAAAAACAACTAATAATACGCATAAATAAATATAGCATACAAATCATTAAAGAAATAAATAATTATTAACAATAACCTGTACACACCCAGTGATTGTCACTCCCCCACTTTATCCCTGAATTCTGTGAAAACATTATCTTTATATTTTGTTTGTATTTTGTTTTTGTATGTATATAATAAACACAGATTGACTTATATTTGACTTTTACTATAAACATGTATCCAAAAGTTTCAAACAGCAACAAAAATCTAGCTTGCAAAAATGCATCTATTTGTGATCTTTCATTGTTACACCATCATCTTGCAAAACTTTTATTTTATTTTTGGACTGATAATATCTTCTATAAATATCTTTTAGGTACACTCATCCCTCTCCTACACACTTGTCTCGTGAGATATATGTGCACAGAGTTCTTTTGTCTAATATAAACACTTCAGCTCATAAGTTTCACAATGATAAAATTGTGGCAGGATATTTTACATTTGCTGGAAAATGAACTGATGAACACAACTTAAAATTAGAGCTCTTTCTAAAGATTGTTTTTATCACCAATAAATCTGAAAACATGTGTGGGGAAAAAAGACGTCTAAATATCCGTGGTTACTTCCTCAAATTGCATGTTTTGACTGATCAACCGTCCAAAACTCCAGATAATCAGATATGTGACAAAGAAATGCTGCATATTATCTAATTTGTGAATCTTCTGGAGGTTTAAGACTTGATTCAGCTACAGTTTTGGTAACAGTTGCAAGAAAAGCACTCAATGTGTGAATAAATATCTTCACAATTTATCAGTTTTTTTTGTTTTTTTTTACTCGATATCAAAAATGGAAACAAACAAAAGCTCAAAAAGCAGCATGAGCCTCAGATAAATACAAAATCAACCTTTACCTCTTGTTGATGGAAATAGATCTGTGATAGGAATTTACTTGTACTATGTGTACAGATGACAGCAACAGCTATTAGTTTTATATTATCTTGGATTCAATACATTTACTGTTTATGTCACTCACAACAATTGTCAAAAAAGTCCCATTCTTCATATGTGAAAACCTATTTGCAGTTGAGATTGAATAGTTTAAATATTTTCCCGTTCTTTTAATGATTTATGTTCTCAATATTTGTCTTTCACATTCATTTTAACGTGTGAATGAATATTTTCTGTCTTTTAAACGTTGCCTAAAGCTTTAACGTAGTATATTAGGTTTGATAGTTGATCGAGATCAGGTCCGCTACACAGTTAACGAAGTGACACTTGTAATTCATTTACTCTTTGGCAGTGTACTTGTGCTGCATGGTGTAATGATGGCAAACAATGATGGTTTAAATGATGCTTGCTCAGACCTCACATAAACCCTGTCATTTCCCGGTTCAGATTGTTACCACTCCTTACCGCATTCGTCTCGTTTGTTAGCACTCATTTATTTAACATTGTGAACATAATGCTGCGCCTTTACTCTGATAGTTGTGTTCTGTGTGCGTAGTCGTATGGGTCATTCCAGAATTGGAGGACGTTTTACGTCCCATCGGTCAAATTTCAGGTAGTTCATGTACAAAATAGTAAAACATGCAGTTGTTGTGTAAATTTACCTGTCCTGAGACCAAATCTAAAAAAAACTAGGAGAAAAGAATGCTTGAAAATATTTTTAAAAATACCAAATAAGTCTTAAGTACCCACTAAAATATCATTTTTCTGTCCCACTCTCCTGATGACCAAATTGAATCTCAAATAAAACTGTTAAAATGAAATTTAAATCTCATTTTTTACTGTTATTATTTTTATTGATGTCTCTTGTAATTGTGGGAATTTTTTTTTAATCAACATAATATTTTAAATAATAATCATTATGATGCATGTAACGTGTGTCCCACAACAGTCCTGTTAGCAGAACCTTTATACCTGGTAGAAGAAGAAGAAAACAGTGAATCACATGAAACGCTGGAATTAACATCATCAGTTTTCCTACAGAATAGGTAGAGCAAAGCTACTTTCTCTCTTCTATTTTTCATATTTTTATAGCATCGTCAGCCTTGATTGAATGTCTCTCTACCTCATGCAACCCTGTTATGCATATTATCAGGATAAGATAAATTCTTTTTACTTTTGTCTTTACTGTTTTCCATCAGTCAGTTTGTCCTCTTGGTCAGCAGTAACAGCTAGCTAAATATCTAGCTTCTACTGCTGAGAAAAAGCTAACATTAGCATGGATTAGCACCTCTGTTACTGTGATTAGAGTAGGGTTAGCAAACAACAAATAAAACATGGAATAGAAATAGTACCATCAATCTATAAGCTGAGTCAATTAAGCCTTTGATAGTTTAGTACCTATTATTGATGAAAATTGAGCAGAAAACTGTAAGAGAGAAGATTTGTTTTTCAAAAATTTTGAGACGCAAATGTCCTCCAATTCTGGAATGACCCTTATGTCAGACCGTAATATTGTTGTGTACGAATTAAGAAGGCTGATGTTTGTCTCCGGTACGCCTGTTTTTACGCCTTTGTTTCTTACTCTGGTGCTGTCGCGCCCAGCTACTGCCTGACACACCTTGGTCTCTCTAATGAAAAATAAATGTGGAAGAGGACGGAGATATCGTTTTACTTCTGGCAACTTTCCTGGCTGTCGGCGTGAGAAGACCAGGCCTTATCGTTGTATGTTTATTCACCTGAGAAACTCCTGACCAGTATAGCTTGCAGCATCAAGGAGGATTGGGTGTTACTCTGCTTGCTTTGAGATCGTAAGGATTAAAGTTTTCTTTTAATTTAACAAATTATATCCCACTGAAATGAAGATGGTCAAGACCGTAGCATAAAATATACCTCAAAGTATAGTATAATGAGTCAGACAAAATATTTTACAATACCAATACCACCACTCAGTTTAATTTGATATCCTTGGTTATGTTAATCCTTGACTGGCAATGAAAGACACACAGGTATTTTGGTCATTGGTTTAAGTTTTAAAACTCCTTTGTGTAAAAATTGCATATTTAAAAGTTATGTTTCCATGGAAATAGCTCCTTTCTGCCTTAAAATGGCTTAAATGTAACCAATTCTGAAGACGAATAATGACATAGAAATTCAGATTCCTTAAGTTTAATATGAATGAAACTCGGAAAGGTCTGAATCTGTATTTTTGAGACAAGGTGGAAACGCTCTGCTATGGTGTTGACTGCATGTTTTAATTATAATGTCTATTTCAGTGTATAGAAACACTATATAGACATGTTAACAATGTTAAAAGGTCCTAAAAATGTTGCTTTTTTGTTTTATTTTCCCTTTACATCCAGTGGTTTTAGGTTCTAGGATATTTTGGAAAACATCTTCCAGGAAGATAATATTCAGAAGCTGAATTTTTAGCTTGTGCCTTGAGAGTGTGAGCTGTTACAGCATTTGTTAGCATGAGGCAGGTGCACATGTGGCCAAATAGTGCCAATGCTAACCTTGCTAACAGGACTTTGTACATGTTTACATGTAAATGCAGAGTTTCTCTTCCACTCTACTAACAGATGCATCATTGGGGTTACATCGACACCAGTTTGTTCAGCATATTTGATAGTGTTTCAGTTGTGTTTTCATGTCAGCGGAGATATATTTTATAACAGTGGGTGAGTGGGTGGTATAGATGCAAGGCATACGGCTATTTGTTTTTAAAAAAAAAACAAAAAAACAACAACACTATACTGTTGCTGATAGATGGAGGTGAGTCTTTTTTTTCAGTACTGGGTCTTTTTTTTAACTGTCAAAGTGTGACATCAGTTCATGCAATTGCTGAATTTATTGTGGAAAATGTTGCCAGATTCATATACAGTGGTGCAAAAAAGTTTTTGGACACCCTTAAAATTTTACAGAATCTCAAATATTTTCTTGAAATATTTGTGGAAAAATCTTTTTTGTGTTTCAAAAGTTGTGGCTGCATAAGACAGACACAAACAAATACAAATGATATTTTTTTGGTTTATTGTTTACAAGAAAAATTAGCAAAACTAAATTCGACCAAAATGACCCAATACTCAAGAATTCTTATTTATATGGAACCAATTTTAAGTTTTTAGTGGCTTTTTTTAGGATTTGTTTAGTATTATGGCTGTGACTGTACTAGAAGAACTCAACAAAACTCAACTTTATTATTTGTCCCTTGAAGGGCGATTTGTTTTGCAGCAGTTTACACAAGCATTCCAGTAAGCAAACAATAAAAACAAACAAATTAAAAAAATAAAAACCACATAAACCAGTAAAAACAGGTAAAAAAAACCCTGTAAAAACTCAATAAAAACCATAAATAATAAAATAGATAACAACAATAAAAATCACACAAAACATAGGACTGACATGGACACTAGCTGCGATCATGGTCATTCATGTAGTCAAGTATAATTCAGTGCCAACAGCAGCAGAAAGCCAGAATAAAGTCAAAATACAGTCAAGAAATTGCAATTGAAGGCCTAAGACTCATTCTTAATGCAAATGTATGGGGTGTTTGAAGAGTTTTTTCCACCACTGTATCTTCCACTATATGCTGAATTGTCACCCAGTGATGGATTTTGTGTTTTCCTTTGCATAGGCAAATAAATTTCCACCATAAAATGTGTAGAAAAGACAAAAATTAGTGCAACAAAAAGGCAATAAAATGCAGGAAATTAAGTGTTTGATGCTCAAGACCCTCCAACTTAATGTATCCTCCTCAATATTGAAATGAAACCTATTCATACAGGGGATGGGATATTTGGTTTTTCATTTTTTGGAAAAAGAAACAGGAAAAACTCTTCTAAAAAAAATACCCATACACGTGGAGTAGGTCTAGATTTGGCTTTTACTAAATGTTCAGAATATGTGTGTCAACATGATAATGTTTCTTTGATTTGTTGACAGTTTAGGTCCTCAGAATAAATCTAAAAATAAGCAGTTGTGTTATTTGATGTAAAAATGACCCCTCAGGTCAACTGATGTACAATTTCACAGCATACGTTGCTATTTAGATGTCATCGCATGAAACTAAGGGATCTTTTACACCACATTTTCCACCTAACCTTTTTATTGCTTGCTGTATTTTCCCAGAACATGTTGACATCATCATATTGCATCATGCAAAAAACAACAGCAAAACCTCCACTTAAAAAAGCCAGACGAGGTAAATGCTTGTTATTTTTACTCGATTATCTGCAGATTACCTAATTGTTTCAGCAATTAACAACATCACCCAGCAGTAAGGAGGCCAAGGTTCAGAGCTCTAACTGTTAGGAGAATTGTATAAGAGAGAATGCTGTGAAAAAATAATAAAAATAACAGCTAAAGAGGCTTACAAAGTAGATTTTTACTATTTTCTGTTCCTTGTTTCCTCTCTCTTCCCCCCTACTTCAGCATAAGGCCTCATTAGACCAAGTGGAGGAGGACTATTTGGGAGGGAGGCTTTAATTCATCGGGGAGAAGGTGACTTATTGAAGAGGAGAGTCTTCTCTTCGCCTCCTCAGCTCGGAGACTTCTGCAGAGAGAAATGAAAGAAAAAGGCTGGTGGCTGAACACAAATTAGTTAGACACAGCAGGACAGTGGAAGGTTTATTTTATGTGGTGGGAAGTTAGCTGCAGTCGATCATTAATGTAAATGAAACTTAAGCGCTTTCCTCAAGGGCGTCTTAGCACAATATGTAAAGAGAGAGGAGGTTGTGTCGTATTTATTTGGACTCTCTTAGACACTAGTGTTCTAAGTAAGACATTTTATGGCCATGAGTTGTGGTTTTTCACCCTGAAAACTTAATCATATTGACTGGTAGTGTGCTGTTTTCTTCTGTTGCATCTGATATGGATGTTTTGCAGCTGCAGTATTTCCCCTGTTTGAGTTTTTCTGCCACATTTTTACTCACTGTGGCCTCATTTTTCACTGCACCTTTATGGAAACAGCATAATAATGGCTAGAAGGAGAGAGATGACTCGTCTTCTGTGCAGTGTGACACAGTCAAAATGGCACAAACCATAAAAAAGAAACAAGCAAAAGTTAATTTTTTTTAAAAGAAATTTATGTTACAAAAATTGACAGAAATCCTTTTGTTGTCATATTTCTGTTTTATTTGCTTAAATTGAAAGCTTTTATTTATATTTTGAATGAGTTTCATGGCTTTAAAAAACTGCTTTCAAATACATAGATTACCCTGGGTTTTTTTTTCCAACTATCAAATTGGTTTCTAGTTTTATTACAACCAAATGCTTTAGTTGTAAAACGAATTCTTGGAAGATGCAGTAAATGCTTTAAACCACAGAGTATATTGTGATCAGACTGTAGTTTTGAGGACACTTTCATTGTCTAATAAAAGTAAAGATCTGTTTGGTGTAATTTATTTGTATTTGACAAATAAGTATGAGATTATTTACATCTTATTTTAGTTTTAAAAAATAATTTATGACTCATTTCTGTTTTTCCAATTGGAAAAAGTTGTGCGTGTGGATATTTTACGACTTAGATTTTTATTTGTTTAGATACTTGTCTCCTATCTGCTCTGTTTAAACACAACCTGAAGTCCAGCAAAAAAGTTCCTGAATTTTTGTCACATGAATGTTTGGTTGTAGCTCAGTTCCTCATTGATCTTGGTTGTACCAAGGACTACAGATTTTGTTTTTTTGCACAAAATTCTGTTTTTAAAAAAAAAAAAAAAAAAAAAAAAATTGCATGTTAATGCTCTCAGCTTAGGAAGAGAGATTTTTTTTGTTTCTACCATTGAGAAGAGCAGACACTAACTGAAGTGATTTACTTACTTATTTCGGGCTATTTTTGTAAAATATGACATGTAATATAATGTAATTTTAAGGAAATACCATGATTTTTAAGTTTAGATTTGGCAAATTTTCCCTGCACGTCACATGTGATTAGTTCAAAGACTGTCTGAAAGTTGAAAATCTGATTATTACTCCGCCAAGGAACGCAGTGGAGTTATGTGACGATCGCCATATGTTTGTCCGTCTGTCTGTCTGTTCACAACATTACTCAAAAACAGACCAACGGATTTGGATGAAATTTTCAGGGAAGGTCAGAAATGACACAAGGACCAAGTGATTAGATTTTGGCAGTGATGCTGCTTATAGTCTGGATCCATGGATTTGTTAAAGATTTCTGTAGCCTTGTGAGATAGCGGCATGGTGTCACTGTAACTATGACAACAAGTGAACACTATATCAGCTGCCTGCTGATGATCACATGATTGTGATCCTACTACAAATCCACCACTGTGGACTTATCAGGACTTATCCATCAGAAATGATCCAAGGAACAATTGATTATATTGTGGGGGTGTTTCTGAGTCCCATCAATTCCCACCACCCGCTACATATTTAGGTTACGCGATTTGGTATCCGTACATAATGTACACATGCATAACACACGCCTGTGCTTGGTGCAAGGTCATTTTTTATTGAAGATTTCATCCATTGGAAATGATACGACTGAGCAGCCTTGGCGGAGTACTGCTCTCTCTGAGTGCTTTTTTTGTTCTTTCTGTTATTGCAGTTTCTGGCTCTGATAAATGATGTGATTTTAGGTATTTTTTTTAAAAGATAAAATGCGTTTCAAAACCAGTGTCAAGTTTTAGGTTTCAGAAAGTTACGTAACTAAAAAAAAATCCATAGAGAAATGAAATTATCTGGCTTTGGCTCAACATTTGACTTTGTGGCCTAAGTGTCACATTGAAATGGGAAGCAAAATCAATGCAGAAAAGCAAATACAGAAAGTTCCCGCCGGCAGCTGCCATTTCAGGTTTGCTCTCTTCTTCACTGCCTCTTTTCTCCTCGTCTACCTTTTTCCTGTTTCTTCCTTCCTCACCAGTGACTCGTAACCTTCATTTTATCTGTCTCTCTCTCTCATCCACAGTCCACTGCACTTCTGAGAAGCCTTGCTGCGCTCCTCAGGCGTTTCTTCCTCCTTTGCTGGTCGGTCCCTCGACTCCAACTCCCAGATAACCTGTGGGCATCACTCGGCACGCTTGGAGGCTCGGCGGCCGACGGACTGAATCGAGTGCTTTACGCACCGCCTATCATTAGAGGCTCTGTAGGAAAAGGTGAGCGTTTCTTTACCAAAAATGAATGGGTCTGTTTATTCAGCCCTGCAGGGTGCACCGACATGAATCACTGCTCTGTGTGTGAGAGTCGGGAACATTACAGTTTGCCCTGTGTGTGGTACGTGAGCAAGAAAAATTTGTGTCAGGGTTGGGAAAAGGGGGTGATTTTGTGTAGCTGAAATGCTTACATAATATACTCCCTCTCAGGCTGAAATATTTTGGTGTGTGTTCAGTGACGAGGACAAAGAATTTGCAAGCTTCACAGTTGGTTAGTGTGTTTTCACAGTGGTGTCTATATCCAGTGTGTTGTCTTATGAATGCATGCTGCAATTTTCTGTAATTGTCTGTAATTGATCGGTCTGTTTAGTCCCACTGGATTCCTGTTTCCTGTCTGTGCTTTGCGTGACAGTGGCCCTTTGTGTTGACTCAGTGTTCAGTCTTTAATTAGCGGTTAGCATCAGTCCCCTAACTACTAAACAGCTGGATATTCAGATACCCTAAGGCAGGGGTGTCCAACTCAGTTAGTTCAGGGGCCACATTCAGACCAATTTGATCTCAAGTGGTTCGGACCAGTAAAATCAGAGCATAATAACCTATAAATGACGACAACTCTAAATTTTTCTTTCGTTTTAGTGCAAAAAAGTTCACATTGATGGAATTATCTTTTTACAAAACATTATGAACAACCTGAAATTTCTTAAGAAAAATAAATTCAATTTCAGCAATATTAAGCCTCAGTTTATCATTTACACATTACAACTTACAGATCACAGAGTGTCTACAAAGACACAAAACGTTTAGTCACAGATATCAGGAAATGAATGATGTAGTATTTTACTTTATGATCAAAATGACAAAAGTCAGACAAAAAAAAGACAAAAAACAGCAAAAACAAGACAAAGTATTACAAAAATGAGACACAACATGAGAAAAACAAACAAAACAACAAAAAATGAGACAAATGACATGAAACAAAGCAAAAAAGAAACAAAAAATTACACCAAAAAGTTTCAAAGGGACAAAAAAATCGTCAAAAACCAGACAAAAAATGGCAAAAGCGACAAACAACACTACAAAAAAATAGGCAAACAACACAAGCGAGACAAAAAGGAAACACAAAACGACAAAAACATGAGACAAACGGCAAGTCAGACAAAAAAGACAAGAAACAACAAAAACAAGACAAATATTACAAAAATGAGAAAAACGAGAAACAAAACATCAAAAAATGAGACAAAAAAGTTACAAAGGGTCAAAAAAAGTGGCTGAAAATGAGACAAAAAATTACAAAAGCAAGAAACAAAACGACAAAAACACAGACGAAGAACACAAGCGAGATAAAAAAACACAAAACAACAAAAACAATACAGGATACAACGAATAAAGCAAAACAGAAAATGACAAAAATAAGACAAACAACAGAAGCGAGACAAAAATGAAACACAAAACAATAAAAACAAGAAACAAAACAACAAAAGCACGAGACAAACGACAAAAGTCAGACAAAAAAAAACAACAAACTACAAAAACAGGACAAAAAATATTACAGAAATGAGATGCAAAATGCCAAAGAACAATGAACAATCTAATGTTTTACTTTATGATCAAAACAACTTTTCAAGGCCTGGAAATTATTTTTAAATTTTGTAGTTTTACAAATTTACAATTTGTAGTTAATATCTTCTCTGTAATTTTTACTCTTTACCAAGTCGTCCCACGGGCCGGATTGGACCATCTGGAGGGCTGCTTTTGTCTTGCGGGCCACGTGTTTGACACTCCAGCCCTAAGGGTTCGGTCTCAATATGCTTTTTATGAGCATTTTACTGGCTAGTTATGAAGTTTTTCAGAGTATTCAAAACTGTTGAATGCCCAGAAATTGGCTTCATAAAATACTCTTCTTTATTACTTATCGTTTGATCAGAGGTGGCTCAATTTAACTAATCAGATTTTTATCAGTTTTTACAGCGCAGTTTCTCCATTGGGTCATTCCATCTCAAATCCTCAAATGTTAAGAACAGTTGTGGCATGACAGTGTCTGATTTGAATAAAATGCCGTTCTTTTTATGAGAATTTTACCAGCAGTTATTGAGTTTATCAGAGAGTATTCAAAACTGTTTGTTGGCACCAAATGCTTCATAAAATTCTCTGTTGGACTCAGATTTTTAATCAGTTTTCACATCTCAAATCATTAAATTTTAAGAATAATTTCTGTTTAACTAATGTATGATTTGCCTGAAATAAATGTTTATAGCATGAAATACGTATATTTAGAAAGTTATTTGTGCAACTTGAGATTGATATATAAAATATTTTCCAAGATAAAGTTGTTTTAAACGTACAGTTTGATCCAATCAAACAGTTTCTGCAATGATCATGGGAATAAATTAGATAACCATTAAAGTCTCGATCACATTAGTAAATTACATTACCACTAAATATACATCAAGGCATGAAAAAATCCCACTAAGGCAGTTCTACTATCCCAACAGAGCCATGTATTTGGTTATATTATCATCCGAATGGCCTTAAACAGTGATTATTCCCAAAGAAATGATACAAAACTACATAACAAATCTCCTCCAAACCAACGTTTATCGCTACAAAATAGTGTCCAACAATAAAAAACAATATGCCAATATTAAAAATATATATTTTGTTAATTATATTTAGAGAGCCATTCTTGAAACAACAAAACTCTGCTCTAATTGCTTTCAGCGATCTGTCAATATTTTGGATGTTGTGTTGCCACTTTTCATACCTGCTCAATCAGTTATGAAAGTAAAAAAAAAAAAAAAAAAAAGAAGCTTTTTTCACTTCTGTGACCAAGTATTTAATATTAAAAATATTCTGTGTTTTATTTGACGTGCAGCTACATATGGTTAAAAAATATCACTAAATGAATTCTGCACAATCAGTTTTTTTTGTTAATGTGTACTAAAAGATGGGACCTTTCATGACAGCTTGAATTTTTTCATATTTTTCAACTCACCCACAAACAGAGATCTGCAATATTACAGATTCTGAGTTAATAACACGATGAGAAATAACACTGACTTTTATCTTTAACTGTTCCTGAGATATTCTCATCCAGGCACGGCCCCAGATTTCAGTGTGTGTGCAAAAATGTGCTTGAAGTGGGTCAATTTACAAAACAAAAAAGCTCAGAGAAGACTTAATATATCAATCTGAAATTACACAGATTCCATTTTAAATATTCAGTTTATGACACAAGAGTTTCGAGCAAATCAGAGCAGAAGGCCCCCGATGATTTGAGATGGAATAACCCTGTTTCTCCTCAAAGATATCTGGATTTTTTAGTCTTTTTCACTCTAATGTATTGTGTTCTATAAGCTTAATATCTGTCTCTGTTGTCTCTGTTTTGATATTTATCATTTAACTCAGATTTTTAGAGAATTTAAAAAAATTTTTTTGCAAAGTTACATTTACGTTTCGACTTTTCACCAAAATGCATAGTTAGTTTGTCTGTGTGTTCTTGAAGCTCTATAAAAATGTAAAATGCAGTTCTTCTGTCATAAGATACTCACATAGATGACTTATGAAATCATTTAAAAGCCATAATGTCCACACCCATGTTTGCTTACAAACTCCTTACTAGTATTTGTTAGTTGGCAGGAGCACACATTGGCCTACCACAGTTATTACTTAATGTTTTCGAAATACTGCCGTGACTTTTATTACCTAAATAATAAAACAAACACTTGGTAAATTTAATATCGTATGTGATATTGAAAGTCTGTCCAGATTCTCAAAGGAGAGGCTCAAATGTAGCAGCTTTTATAATGAGCAGAAAATCAGGAATTCCTTTTTGTTGGACGGTATATACATACTTCACCCTGTGATCAGTTTTCCATACCATGTAAGAAATGCTGAGTGAAACTTTCCAGAGACAAAAAGCCTTCGAGGGATGGAAACGTTTCTCATTAGATGGACCTTTTTAAACCTTGCAGTCTGCACTCAAACATGCTGAGCTGGTTGAAAATCACTCCATTACCATGACATAGTTTTCCCAGAAACAAGAACGCATACACATAGCAGGAGAAAATAAACATTTTAGCATAAATAAATGATAAGCTAGAGGTTTCAGTTGAGTTTTACTTTCACAATAGTCACCTGATCGCAATTATGTGAGCTGACAGCGACTGTTTTGCATAATTGTCACAATTGTTTCCATTCACCTGCATGAAAACAGCTGGATTATGCTCACAAAATGTCATATTTCAGTCACTATTTCTAAGTTTTTTCCAAGTTTTGCCTCCCTTTTTCTGCTTGGTTTAACAGCACTTAAAGGCACTCTGAGGCTCTTAAATTTCAACATTCACCTCGTTGTATTTCGATGACCATTTGTCAATAATATTATCATGGATTTAGTTGTAAAAGCAAAACACATGAGAAACTGCTGCGGCTATATTTTGGTTTTAAACTAAATAAAAAAGGATATTCAATAATTGGTGCGATTTCTCAGATTTGAAGCAAAAAAGGTGCCGACTGGAGGCTCTAAAATCCCTCATCTTGAAGTAAAGGAGGCTTAAAATAAGCAGGAAAAGGCGCTTTTATCATTAATTGCAGTTATTTGCAGTTAATAAAGTGCTGCACCTGAACTTTAAGACGTTAAACTAGATTAAGAGACAGTTTGATCCTAAAGGTCCGACATACTGTTTCTTAAAATTTCAACCACGTTTCCTGTTTTCATTCTTCATATTACAATAAAATGGTCTTTCAGAGCACCAAAACAAAAACAGTTCTCTAAAATCAATACACCGGCTCAAGGTCCTGCCTTACTGCATTTTCCAGAACTTTCAACCACATCTCAGCAGATAACTTCAGGATAACTTTATTACATGGAAAAATAATGTCTTTTTGAAGAGTGGTAGACCAAACTGTGAAAAATGCCACTGTTAGATTATTTCATTTAATTTAGTTCTTGCATGAGGATAACACTTGGTGTATTTACTTTACCCTTTTGGAAATCTATGTAGTATTAACAAGACACCTTTCCAGGTTTTTTGACACTTTCTGTCTTATTTTTGGTTTTAAAAAACACAAGCAATTTTAAAATGTAAATACAGTGATAAAAAGTGACGCATAATTTCCAACACATAATAAAACATGTTTAGACAGATAGTAATGCATCAAAGTGTATATTTTTGCTATTTATACTAAAATTCAGGTGTTACAGTGGCTCTAGATATGAGGAAATCCAAACTTCAAATAGATGCACAAATGTTTCCTCAACGGCAGGGAGTAAATGCTGAGTCTAGACAAAACTGGCGTCTCCAGTTACAGGTTTATTTTAAATCATTCTTCTTTTTCCTCCACAGATCAGCGTTTTCCATCCACTGAAGAAGCCATGATCATCTGGTCCTCTCATGGCCGTGGTACCGTCAGCCTCCTCCACTCCCAGTCGGTGCTCGTTCTGACCCTGGTCCTGCTGCTCTGCCCGGTGGGCCGAGTGTCGGGTCAGAGTCAGACTCAGTCGCCTGCCCAGGTGCTCCAGGACCTGCTGTCCCGCTATGGAGACAACAGCACCATCTCAGTGCCTCAGCTGCGTTCTCTGCTAGCGGTCCTGAGCCAGGGCGAAAGTCAGGATAAGGATGGCGGCAGCAGTACGCCGGAGACGACTACAAGCACACCTCCCAAATCCAACAGCTCCAAGGTGAGAACAAAAACATTTTCAGATCTTGTGTCAGCATTTGAGTTGATTATGTGCTCTATCGGGGTTAGTAGGGGTTAAAGTAAGCGGGGTAACCTCTAAAAGCTTTTTAATCTGGAGAAATTAGTATTTTTAACCTCTAAATCAGCTAATATAATGAAGCCAAATTAGCTGCCAAGATATGTTTTTTGATGTACGATGCTCGGAGAACAAAAGACGCCTGATACAACCACCAACAGGGCTCAAGGTCGATAGCCAGACTCTTCTTCTCTGTGATTCCCCAGTGGTGGAATGAGTTACCAAACTCTGTTCGATCTGCAGAGTCTCTCTCAGTCTTTAAGGAAAGACTTAAAAACAGCTCTTCACTGAACACCTTTGCAGTTGACAGATTGCAAAAAAAAAGAAAAAAGATTCAAATCATGGCCGTTATCCAGGTTGTTTTCTCCTGGCTAGATCCTTGCTTTTGTTGTGTCTACTCTCAGATCTACGTCACTTTGGATTAAAGCGTCTGATAAAGGAAATTGTAGAATTCATTCGGTCGTAATCATTGCAGGAGTAAAATGTGCCTTTCTGAGATGTTGGTGCCTCATTTTTGCTGCCATTTCTGGTATTTTTTCACAGATTTTGTCATTTTTAGTCACCTGTATTTTGTATTGAGTCCACTTAACCTTGGCTCAGACCAGGTTTTTCATTTAAAAACAAAAATAATGTAGAGTTTTCAGTGCACAGAAATTGCTTCTCTGTAGCGATACTCTTCTTCTTTCCCCTACTTGCCTAGATTCTACTGGAGAGCTGTGATGGAAAGCTTATTAGCGCTGGAGATGGCGATGTTAGTCTTACAACTAGCTTTTTCTGGCCTCAACAGACAAGGAGATTCAATTCCATCTTCATTTAAGATGGTAATTTAATAAGTATGACTGAAATCATACAGCAGATGGGATGTGCATTGGATCTTTGAAATCTTTTGATGCTGTTGAGCGTGTCATGTCGTATTAGCAAGTAGGAAGCAAGCATAGGCGCCTAGTGTCTCTCTCACAGCCAATTTGTTTCTTGACAGGTGAGGACAAGCTCTCAATTACTGAGTCTGAAATGCAAAAGCCGAGGGAGTTAAAAAAACGCATCTTGGCTCAGTTTCAGAGTCCCTTGTGGTGTCTCCGCCCTGATGTATATTCGCATTTTTGAGGAGGTGCTCGTTAGCTGCGGTTGCAATTACAGCACAGCCTCTGCAACACCCTGAAGGAGGTGGTTAAATCCAGCTCTAGTTCTGTCTGGAAGAAGGTACCGGTGCCAGATAGTCGAAATATTTAGCATATTTCCCATACTTAGTGTCGTGGACGGTTTGACTCGCAAACTTGCTGATCTGCACTTGAATAGATTCACTCTGAGTAATGGTGGCAGAGCTGCGAGCACGAAGAAATGAAACAGAACAGGAGGTTGAGGGTCGTCCAGTTCAGAAGTTGGATGTTGGAATTCACTTGCTCCACTGTGTTGCTGTCATTGCCAGTGTAAATATGACGCAGGAAGAAGTGAAACCGCAACCTTTGGCCAACAACTGTCTTTGCTCTCCACTTTTATTGAAGCACATTTTCTAACGTGCTCGGTCACATGCGTCACCTGCACGTTGTTACACCTGACAGAAACTCTGCATCAGCCACCGAACACCTTGCAGGATTGGTTTTGTTGTTTGTGCAGAGAACAGAGTATATACAGTCATCGAGTAGAATTTTGAATAGACTTCCTTCTGTTATTGTTGACTCTGATTTTTGTCAACATTTGGCAAAGTGATGTATGCTCTGTGGTTATGTGATGAGTCACTGTCGAAAGCCCCACTTCTGTTATGATTCTGCTTCACTTTTTGTCTCTCGGAGGTGAAATTTAACTGGTTTCTGCGACCCATTATTGTAATAATATATTTACCATGGATACAAATTGCTTTGTGTTTTAAATGCGGATTTTAAGAATTGATTTCAGATGTTTTTTTATATTTGGACATTCTGCAATATATACTTTTGGTTGATTAATCGTTTGTAAACATTGTAATTCCCTGTTATTAGCAGCTTTCTTTAAATGTCAAGCAAATTTATGGCAGCATCCATCAATCAAAACCTAATAAATTAAAGGAGATTTACACAGAAATCATATACAGGGGGTCCTTGACTTCTGTCTAAGTTCTGTTCCTACAGTGTGACGTCAAAAGTCGGAACTGTGGTGAAAATGTAAACAAAGCCATGTGTTTCACCCTGTTCGAAGAATTTTATTATATCTAATTTCACTTCCATGGAGATGGCTTTCCTTTTCTTTGAAGCACTGCCATCAGAAGAGTCTGACTTACGCTTGGGAGCCATAATGAAGGGCAAAAGTTAGTGAATGTAGCACAATCCAAGGTGGCGTGAAACTGGAGAATGGAAACAAAGCCGTCTTATAGCGCCGCGTGACGACGTATTCATCTGCTTGTCAACTAGTTCCATGTAACCAGTTCTGATGTAACAACGGAACGCTGTAGGTCGATCACATCGTAAGCTGAAGACCAGATATATTATGCTGTCTGCTTTAGATGTCTAAATAGAAGAAGACAGCAACCACATCCATGTACTATCACATAATTCTGATGAAAAGTGGTGACTATCAGTCCAAAACAGAAAGCTGTCTTTTTTTTTAGCAACATATAAAACAAAGAACAGCAGATAATCCTTAAATTTGAGAAGCTGGAACCAGTAAATGTTTGGGTTTTTTTGTGAGAGAAATAACTGTTAATGTTTTTGTTTTGCTGTCAATCACTTAATCGATTCCACTGGATTTAAGTGTCTGTTGAATTGCGGTGCAGTAATATATAGCTTTTCCTGAAATGAGGAACTATATTAGGTCATTCTGTCTCCTATAGATGCTTATTTTGTTACAAATTGATTGTCGTGGATTTAGTGAAGTGTTATTTTGTTCCGTGAAAATGAAAATGCTGTTCGGCTCATTTTTTCCGCACTAAGAATACAGTTTTAAGTATTTAACATGGACGTTCTTAGTATTTAGGGATATAATGTCCACTGTGTCCAGTCAGAAACGTTTTACATCAACAGCCTTTCAGGTTTAATCCATTATTTTCAGCAGCAGGAGGAACAGACTACCTCTAAACACACCCAACCTGCTCAAACAATTGGCTTGGCTTAGCTTATTTAACATTTACTGAACGTTTATTCAGAGTTGGCTCTAAACCAGTGGACACCATGTCAAAAATGTAATTACTGTGCCTGCATTCTGTTCTGATGTCCAAAAAGTTGAGCAGCAGTTTGTATATCACAACTCGGCCACCAACATGCAAATCGTCTAAAAACAGCAGATAACTTGTCTGTGTTATTTCCCTTAATAGTTCTTGTGCTGTGAATACCAGTTGATTTAGTTTTAATTTTAGAAATCATATGAATATGTGCAGCTGAGTCTGTTGTTAGCACTTCAGTGTATAATAACCGGGTTAAAATAATCTAGTATGCTGTACAAAAGTAGCTTGTTGTATTTATTTAGAAGTTTTTTTGCTTAATAAGGTTAGCAGGCAGAGTGCACAAAGTACTCTATCGCCAATAATGTGCAGATTTATTTTTTCCATCCAATATTTTGATCGGTTGAAGAGCAGGTACGATTTCAGTCTACCAAGATTTTCTTTGGTTGACTACAAACCTTATAATTACAGGCCAGAAATGACAAAACCAGCTTCCTTAAAAACATAAATGTAAGCACTCTCCATCTTATTGCCTGTATATGGGTCAATATATAATTGAGGGACTTATATATGCATCCATTTTTATTATAAGTAAAACAAAAATATGTTTTTTTAATGTTCATTATGATCATGTCTTTACAAATTCCATAATTATTTATTATAGAAACAATCACTTATTAATAAAAATGACTGGATATCACTAAAATGTCAACTAAATAACCATCCGAATTTAATAACAACCACCTTCTAATTAGCTAAACAATAATAAAATGGGCTTATTCAAAAGTTGAGTTGAGATAATTATGACAGATATTTCTTTTTTGGCAAAATATCAAATTTATATGGAAAATAATAAATTGCATCTGTGTCTGAGAAATCAACTAAGTTACCTATGACAAAAACACCTCTCAAGGAAGTGTGTTAGCTCCAGATCACATGTCCTGCTCCACATGATGTCCCTTCTTCCTGAAGAAAAGAATGGAAGACTCCAAGGCTTTCTTAGTTATTTAATATAAAATAGTGTGGATTTATCACATGCCAACAGGTTTACTACAATATGTTATAAGTGTAAGTATTGTATATATAATATTTAGAAGAATCTTTTTCTAAAAATACCATATGGTGTTTGGTTAGAATAAAAGAAATGTTGATTTTAGGCCAAAATGTCAACTATGATATAAAAAGTCCTGCAATTATATATTGACCCATACACTTTTTAAAGCTAATTTGCTCTCAAGCAACACAGACATCTGATCACAAAGTGAGCCTGTCCTCCTGTTCTGTCACTATACATCCCTCCTGATTTGCTTACAGTAAAATGCCAACTTCTCCTGTCCGACGGGTGACTGATGGATGTGTTTACATTTTCAGTGCTTGCCCGCGGACACGCTGGCTATTTACAGCATCAGCGAGCAGTCGCAGCTGGACGGTCAGGGTTTACAGGAGCTGTGCCCCACCATGCTGCAGCAGCTGGACGCCGGCAGCTGCAGGGCGCAAAAAGAGGAGGAGCCGAGCAGCGACGCCTCCCCCAGGCCCTCAGACGCCGAAGGTGAGTCCTGGTTGGTTGACGTCATATTTAATTAATTAGTTGGTTTTTATTTCATGCATTGACAAAAAAACAAAACAGTTCAATAAAATACAAAAGTGGAGTGGAATTTTGAATAGACTTCCTTCTGTTGCTGTTGTCTTGATTTTTGTCAACATTTGGCATTGTGATGTGTGCTCTGTGTTTATGTGGTGAGTCACTGTCGAAAGCCTCACTTCTGTTTCACTTTTTGTATCCCAGAGGTGAAATTTAACTGGTTTCTGTGTCCCATTATAGGAATAATATATTTACTACGGCTACAAATTGCTTTGTGTTTTAAATGTGGCCTTTAAAAATTGATTTCAGATGTTTTTTTTATATTTTAACATTCTGCAATTTGTAATTTTGTTGGATTAATGGTTTGTAAGCATTCTGAATCCCTGTTATTAGCAGCTTTCTTTAAATCTCAAGCAATTTTATGGAAGCATCCTATAATCAGAAAGTAAAATCACTGAAAATAAAATGAGAAATGTTTGCTAAATAACAGGCTCAAAACAAAAGTTTCCAAATTTCTCAATGAAAGGGAGCCGGAGGAAGAATAAACTTATGTAATTTGAGCCTTTATATCAAACCATCAGTTTACAACAAACAAAATGACTATAAAGCCTGAGAGTCATATCAGAATGTTCTCTCACGACAAAAACTATGATACTCTTTTACTTCATTTCTTCGTGTTTTAATAATATGCTGGTTTTAATTACACTTTTAAATCTTGGGTGTGATTTAGAGTCTTTTGATTCCTCGTCTAGATTGTTTCAATAATTGACCCCTTTTACAGAAATGCAACATTCCATTAATTTAAATCTTGGTTTTGTAAGGATCCGTGTTCCATTTAAGTTATATTTACTTTCTCTTTTTGCAAATCTTTTCTGGACATTGACTGGTAAAGTTTATTTAGGAGCTTTATACATCATTTGCAGAATGCTACAATCTGCTATGTTGTTGAATTTCAACAATTTTAACTCAATTTTAACCCTTGTAATGCCCTTCCAGTTGCCTTTTGTCCTCTGGGGTCAAAAATGACCCCGTCTAGTTTGACTGTTATTTAAAACATACAGTGTAAATTGTCAGTCAAATCTGTGTTATACCTTTAGTCTTACTTCAGTCCAACCTATTAACACAGATTTTTCCCTTCATTTTGGAATTTAGGGCCAAATAGACCTTGTTTACATAAAAGTATACGATGGAAAGAGAAAAAAAAGATTTTATTTGGGTTCAGAATGACCCCAGAACAACACAAGGACTAACTTAATTTTAAGTATTTTTCTGCCTTTTTAACACATTTTCTAAGCCCCAAACATTCTAATTTCAATTGCAAATACGTCATACGTTGCATGACTGTTGAGGTCAGTTTTAGGTTTGCATTTGCGTTGTCTGTCGGTCAAACTTTGCTTTCAGCTCCTTGAGATTTTTTATCTTTCTAAAGCTTCTTTATCTCACAGTATATGGGGTTTTATGTGACTCCCTTCGCAAGCAGTACATTTTCTCTGTGTTCTCTCAGTTGTTACAGCCTCACTCCCTCTTCTGATATCACCAATGGGGCCTTGAAAACACTTCTTTTTTTCTCAAATCTGAGCTCCAAATGTGTGTTTTGTTGCCTAGAGATAGTGATATCATGTCGTCCCCAAAGGAGATAAAAAGCCAAAATAAGCATGTGGAGTTCGCCAAGGCTCAGATTGCATTTCTCAGTTTGGCTCACAACCAAACACACCCTTCAGAATGAAAAATCCTGCCTCAGTCAGCAGATCCAGCACGTAGGATAGACCTCGTCCAGGTAAAGACGGTCCAGGCAGGGAAGGCTCGTCTTTCCTTGGATGCTGACTCACTGTAACTGCATACAGACTGCTGACTGTACACGGCAGCAGGACGTCCTTTAGAGCCCTGAAGCCGTTTTGACGTGTGCATTCAATCTTAAGTTTTTGGACTGAGTGCAGGCTATTGTTTAACAAGCCTCTGACTTTGTTCTGATGAAGCTAAATTGGCTCTGGAGTGTGCAGCTGGTATAAAAAGCCAACTAATGACAGACTCTGAGGTTTTTGGTTAACTCGTGTGATGTTTTGCCCTCAAGGCTAGAAGCGGCACCGACGTCTGAAAGCAGCACAGCCTTGGGGAAGCTTCATTTGTTCCCACTTAGAGAAAAATAGCCACTTTCTTTATGCATGTGCCGACTGCGGACATCGGGCTTCATCTTTCGGTCTTTGTACATTAATGGGATTCGGCTGCATCCTTGCCACGCCGGCTCACAAATTTCCGTTCTTACTTTTAACCCAGTTTATTTCATCCTTGACAGGTGAAGAAGAAATGGCCCAGAGCGCCGGTTCTATCTCTCCCTCTCCACTGACGAATTTGTTTTCCCTTATCAGCCACTCATGCCCTCGGCTCGCCTCACACTTGCCCCTGTAGGCAGCTTATTTTGGCTTCAGCACTGTTTTTCTTTGCCTCGGCTGTGGAGGTTTGCCAGGAGCCGAGAGGCAGATGCCACGGAAATTCATCTCTACAGCAGATCTCACTGACTTGTATATGACTTATATCCTGATCCTTTCTCATCATGTACGTTTAGCTTCGTTACGTAACTCACATTAGATCAAATATACCAGGGGTGTCAAACTCATATTAGTTCAGTGGCCACATTCAGCCCAGTTTGATCTCAAGTGGACCGGACCAGTAAAATCAGACTAGTATAATCACAGCAGTATAACCGATAAATAACCACAACTCCAAATTTTTACCTTTGTTGTAGTGCAAAAAAGTACATTCTTATAATGTTCACATTTAAGGAATTATCATGAACAACCTGAAATTTCTTAAGAAGAATAAATTTAATTTCAACAACATTATGCCTCAGTTTATCATTTGACATTACAACTTATAGATCAGAGTAACAAAAGAACAAAACATTCAGTCACAGACATCAGGAAATGAATGATGTAATATTGCATCCTTAAATTTTAATGACCTTTTTAATCATTTTATAAATGTTTTCTTTCTTTTTATAATTGTGTTTTCATCTGCTGTTTTAATGTCCTTGTGAAGCACTTTGAATCACCTTGTTGTTGAAATGTGCTATATAAATAAATTAACTTTAACTTTAATATTTTACTTTATTATCAAATGACAAAAAAAGGACAAAAAACAACCAAAACCAGACAAAATATTACAAAAAAGAGTCACAGAATGACAAAAAATGAGTCAAAGGACACGAAACAAAATAGAGACAAAAAATTACACAAAAAAGTTCCAAAGCGACAATAAAATGGACAAATGAAAAAAATGAGACAAAAAAAATTATACAGATGACACAAACGAGACCAAAAATGACAAAAGCGAGAAACAAAACTACAAAAAAAGTGGACTACCAACACAAGTGAGACAAAAAACACAAAACGATACAAACAATACACAAAACAACGAATAAAGCAGAATGACAAAATAAGACAAAAAACACAAGCAAGACAAAAAGGTAACAAAACGACAAAAACATGAGACAGACGACAAAACAGTGTGTCTATTATATTTTCTGCATTTTTTAAACCAACAATGCTCAAATGTATAAATTAAATCATGTATCAGCTGCTGACATCTAAAACGTTGTCAGTTTCATCTACAGTTGATTTGCTGCATTGAATTGCCAGAAAATGTTGCTTTATTTCCTTGGTTACAGCTGATAAATGTGATTTAACAGTGAAGTGTTCTTTTGTAATGCATTGCTTAAACTGAATTCATTCCTTTTTACGCTCTGCATATTGGTTTGTTTTAACGTTTCGCCTTCCTCTTCCATCCGACCCTCCCGGCTCCAGTCTGGGGCTTTTCTTTCTTGAGCGTGACGGTGATCAATATGTTCTCCCTCACTGGAGTCTTCATCATGCCACTGATGAAGACGCGCTACATGAAGCACGCGCTCACCTTCTTCGTCGCTCTTGCCATTGGCACGTTGTTCTCCACAGCCATCCTGCAGCTGCTGCCAGAGGTTTGCCATCCAGACATGCGTTCATCTTCACACCAGACATTTCTGCTTTTCAGAGCCCTGTGGTAGAAAACCTCTCCGGTTCGCCGCAGTGTCACATGATGGTTTAAAAAAAAAAACAACAAAAAACTAGTGCACCTTTGGCCAAGCGCTCCTGTATCTCTCTTCATCTGTAGCTCTTTCCTCTTCCTGCCTTTGTTTTCTGACTGTGGTTTGTTTTCTCAGGGCTCTAATAAGCGTTACAGAATGCTTTTGGGTTTCGCTCTACTCTAACAATCATCTGGTGGTGTGTGTTTATGTGTGTGTTTGCATCTGCACCTTTCCTGGCATTGAGATGTAGGCCAGCTATGAGGGTTCACTATGAGATACAGAGACAGTTCAGCTTCCTCTTCTACTGCTGCAGCATGTCGAACAGCTAAACGGATGTGACAGCGGCTCCGTCTTTTGTTTTTGCTTTCTGGATTTTATAAGTTTCAGTTTGTGCAAGACAGTCCTGGGAAAGGAAATGTAGCACACTGTGAGCTGTGTGTATTTTTCACATTTCTACTCTCTGTGGACTCATTTTTTATTGCAATGTAAAGTCCTGCACCTCTATGGAAACAGAACAACCATGACTAGAAGTTAGAGTAGTAGTAGTACTATAGATATTTAATTACTTCTCCTATCTGCTCCGTGGAAGAACAGCCTGCAGTTCATCCAAAAAAATCACAGAATTTTTGCACGACTGTTGGTCACAGCTGAGTCACTAATGTCTTCACCGTTGCAGAGGAACGCACAATTTTCTGTTTTTTATAGAATCTAGTTAGAGAAAATTGGTTAATTTGGGAGGATTTTTGAAAATGAGACACTTTCAGTCTTCGAGTGTAGTTTTTCACAATTTTGAGTAGTTTATAGATCGCCAGACAGCAAAAATTTGAAGGTTTCTTTTAGTTTTCGCAGTGACAAATGGGATAATTTTTGTCGTTTTTTTGGTTGTTTTTTTAATGATATCATGCCTTACAAACCCGTCGGCAGGCTTTTGGATTCAGAGGGTTAAAGCGTCCTTCAGATTGAAACGTGACCTCTTGTTAGCGGTGCTCCTTGTCCTGCTGTTGGGCTATTTAAAGTTCATTTGCACCACTTTGTGTCTGCAGCGATAGCAAGTGTTTGCCCTGAGGCTGTGATGCACCTGAGTGGACTGGAACAAAATGTATGCGTGTGAGTGTGTCTGAGTGTTTAATAAACTGTGATTTCAACTTTACTGCTTCTTCTTCCTGTTGAAAAGATGTGCATGGGGTGCGAACACAGCTTCAAAGACTTCCAATTACCTGCAGATACAAATGAAAGGTGGTGTTTCTTCTCTTTAACGGTTCTCCTCTGCTCACAAGTATCTTTTGGAATCTCTTTTTTTCCCTCAGGTTGATTTCATTCAATTCTTTCTTCTTTTTTTCCCCAGGAAGTTAACTGGTTGGTGTTCTCTTGATTATTTTTGTCCCTTACCCTGCTGATTAATCAGATGAGATCAGTTCTTAAACTAACTACCTCATTATCTCTCACCTTCCCCCTTCTTTCCTCTCCGTTGATCAGTGTGGGGCTATGGGATCCTGTGTGTGACACTGATCTCTCTGTGTTCGCTGGTCGGGGCCAGCGTGGTGCCCTTCATGAAGAAAACCTTTTACAAGCGACTGCTGCTCTACTTCATAGCCCTGGCCATTGGCACGCTCTACTCCAACGCCCTGTTTCAGCTCATCCCAGAGGTAGAGTCGATGCTGCTGTGACTCACTTAGCTGCATCACAGAGCCTCAATGCAGGGTTTTTGCAATGTTTAAGGAAAAGAACACTCAATATTTATATATTGTTAAAAAGCCATAGAAGAGTTTTGAGATAGATTCCTTGATCACTTTTTTGTCACCAAGTAAAGTGATCAAGGAATCAAAATAAAGTTTATTCAGGAGCAAGTGTGTGCTGGAGCTGCAAAGTGACTTAGAGATAGTGGATTCAGCAAAAAATCAACATCATAACCTTCATGAAGATAGGATTTATTGCAAGATTTATCGTATTAGATGTACACTACTGTTCAAAAGTTTGGGATCACTTAGAATTATGGTTTGATTGAAAAATTCTGAAAAAATGCAACAGATCTGTGAAGAAGGTGTTCATTGATCTGCAGTTTTCTCTGTAATACCACAAAAACAACGGCCATATTCCTGAATCTGTCATCATTTTTGATCTAGTTTGGTTCAAAATAGATTTAGTTTAGTTTAAAATAATCTGATATTGTGAAGCTGCAAACCCAGAATTTAAAACAATGACACTGACTACATTAATATGCACACAAGAACAGTTGTTTGTGTTATATTTTATGACATTATTGGTAAAAATCTGATTTAAGACAATAGCTAAGCTGCTGTAGAACCTGAATTTGCATTTATACCAATCAGCCACATTATTAAAACCACCTCTCTCATATTGTGTAGGTTTTAAAACAGCTCTAAGCTATAAAACCATGGACATTTGACCTCTGGAAGTGGATATTTTGGGTCCTGTAGTTTGCAGATTGAGGCCTCCATTCATCCAGATCTTGTAAATGCTCGATCAGATCAGAATCTTTGGAGTTTGGAGGTTGCAACAACACCTCTGGCTCTTGTCTGTCCAGTCATTCCTGCACTTTTTAGGTGTGGCTGAGCCAGTTGTACTACAGGGGAAGCAGATGGGGAGTGCCATTGACATAAACGGGTGTGTTTGAATGTTTAGGTGGGCGTCAAATTAACGTCCATATAGACGCCAGAACCCAAAATTTCCCAGCAGAAAGAGATGATTAACATTATTCACTGAACTTGTCAGTGGTTGTAATGTTGTGGCTGTTTGGAAAACTTGATGAGAAGTCTTTATTCTCCTCACAACAAAGTGGAGGACAAGCGTTAAAGTATGCATGAGCACAGAGCAATAATGGCTCCGTAATGTAGTTCATTGCATCAGTTCACCTGGGATGAAGAAAACAATCTATACCTGTGAGCTGATGAGGCTCGATGTGTGGGAAGTTTGCGTCTACGACAGTGAAAGACGATTACATCCATAATTCAAAGTGTTTCTGGGTTCAGACGCTGCTGTGAAATATCTCTGCAATATCTTAAAAGGATGTCAGATTTAGTTGTTGTTCTCTTTTCCATGTAACAATGGAGAAAACTAAAACTATCCAAAAACACTGAGGAGGGTGAAGTCTTTCATGCACTTAAAATTCCTTTTGATCAGCCGCTGAGACTGACAGCGACTATAAACAAGCAAAAATGTTTTCTTTAGTCTGCGCCAAAAATGAAACTTAACTTTGAATACACAACATAGACCTAGACGTGGATTTACCAACTACTACTATGACACTTAATTTAAATAATAATAAGAATTTGAATAATTATCACAAGCTAACACCGTCTTTTTCCTCCATGTTAGGCCTTTGGTTTTGACCCTATGGTGGATTTCTACGTATCCAAGTCTGCAGTGGTGTTTGGAGGATTTTACCTCTTTTTCTTCACTGAAAAAGTCCTCAAGGTGCTTCTCAAGCAAAAACAAGGGGTGAGTTCATACCATATTTTGAATTATTTAACACTTCCTGTCCTTCCATAAGGTGTTTTCCTTTGAATTTTGAATAACTGCATGAGAAAACTTTAATGGAAATGGAAAATTTGGTAGAAAAGAAGTTGGATTTTGTCGCTTTCAAAAGAGGTGATGCTCTTCAAGAGGGATAGAAACCACTTTTAGGAGGAAGTTTTGACGTTGCAAATGTTTAACTTCCACTTCTTTTGTCGATTTCATCTCTAGACATCTTGAAACACAACCTATACCAACTGACATGAAACAGCCCTTACAACTTAGTTAAAACCATTTTCTGAAGACTTTTCTCCATTTTCTCTCAAAATTGGCCAAATTTTTGTTTCTTTTCTCCTTATTTTTAAAAATTATTTAGTAGATGGCAACTGTTTTTGCTTTCAGCTTCTTTTATTGTTTATTACTACTACTCTTTATTATTGTTAACCTACTTTTTGGAACCGCTGCCTTCTCACAACACTGCGCAGCAGTTTATTCACTCCAAAGTGATTAATGGACACAAGACCAATTGTACATACTTTTTAAAGCAAATTTTTGCGACATTTCAAGAGTTTGCCTCAAATTCGATTGCCAGTTGTATGAAAACATAGATACTGACTGCGAAATAAAAGAGAACTGACAAAGCTACATTTAAAAGCAATGACAAGCACTTCTTTCACAAGGGGTGAGTTTATACCAACTTTTGTATTTAGTACTTCCTGTTCTTGCATAATATGTTTTCATTTGCATTTTGGAATAATTGCATGAGAAAACTACAATGGAAATGGCAAATTTAACATAAAAGAAGGTGGATTTTGACTTTTTTCAAGGGAGGTAATGCTCTTCATGAGGAATGGAAACCACTTTTCAGAAGAAGTTCTGATTTAGCAGACATTTAACTCGCATTGTTCCCCTTTCTTATGTCGATTTCGTCTCTAGACATCTTGAAACATGATCTATACCAAATGACATGCAACAATCCTTACAATTTACCCAATTAAAACCATTTTCTGAAGACTTTTCTCCATTTTTCTCTCATAATTGGTCAAATTTTAGTTTCTTTTCTCCTTGTTTTTAAAGTTTTTAAGTAGGTGGCAGTTGGTTTTGCTTTCAACTTCTTTCACTGTTTATTGCTACTACTCCTTACTTTATTTATTCATACTGATTCTTAGAAATAAAACAGAACTGACAAAGCTGCATTTAAAAGTGATGACAAACATTTCGGTCATAAGGGGTGAGTTTATACCAACTTTTTTATTATTTGATACTTCCTGTGTGTCCATAATGTGTTTTAATTTGCATTTTGATTAATTATATGAGAAAACTTTAATAGAAATGGCAAATTTAACACAAAAGAAGGTGGATTTTGACTTTTTTAAAAGAGGTAATGCTCTTAATGAGGGATGGAAACCACTTTTAGGAGGAAGGTCTGACAACAAATATTTAACTTACATGACAGATCAATCATTTCCACTTCTTTCGTCAATTTTGTCTCTAGACATCTTGAAACGTGACCTGTACCAACTGATATGAAACAATACAATTTACCCAATCAAAATTGATTTCTGAAGATTTTTCTCCATTTTTCTGCCATGAAAATGGAAAATTTAGCACAAAAGAATTTTGTGCTCTTCATGAGGGATGGAAACCACTTTTAAAAAGAAGTTCCGAGATAGATTGGACTTTTAACTCACATAATGGATCAACTGTTCTTTGGCTGATTTCATCTCCAGACATGAAACATGACCTATACCAACTGACATGAAACAATCCTTACAATTTACCCAATTAAAACCATTTTCTGATGACTTTTCTCAATTTTTCTGTCATAGATGGCCAGTTTTGTTCCTTTTCATTTAGCAGTTGACACAAACTTTTTTTTTCCAGCTTCTTGGTCCTCTGTTTATTAAACCGCTGCCTTCTCACAGCACTGAATGGAAACAAGACTAATTCACATTACCATTTTTAGATAAATGTTTGCGACATTTCAAGAGTTTGCTTCACATTTGCTTGATAATTATATGAAAACATGGCTACCAGAACTGCCAAAAGCGCATTCAAAAGACCTAACAAACACTGTTTTCATGAATAAAATAAACAGGAAGCAAATATTGGCTTCCAGTCAGCCTGGAAGTTCAGGACCTGTGCTCTAAAACTGCATTTAAAAAAAAAAAAAAAAAAAAAATGCCAAATTTACATTGAGAATTAAGGCAAAGACAAAAGAAAAAAACAAGTGTAGGTCTGAGTCAACAGTCTCAACAATCCTGTACATTGTGAGCCTCACACAGCCGGTGTTTTATCCAAGGTCAATCACAAAGACACAACCCAGTTTAACAAAAACACATACCAGGGCTTCAACCAAAGGAGGATCTCTGGTGGCCTCTTGACTTTTATGTAATTTTCTCTTTGTCACATTCTCAATCCACAAGTTGGACAGATTGTTATAGAGACTGAGAAGAACTCTGGTTGAAACCACAATCAAGAATACTACTAGAATATATTTCTGATAGTAATAAAGTCCATTCAATGCAACGAGCTGCTTTCCCTTGTTTAATATAATATCAAATTAGTACCAACTGTAATTTTCATGATTAATTCTATTTCTTTCAATAAATCAATTAAATCCATTTGTTTTGTCTATAAAATGGCAGAAAATACAGAAAAATTACTAAGGTAATCTATTGTACACCTAAAGATTCAATTTGCTATCAGATTTTACGAATAAAACATGAAATTCTGGCCTTTAAGAAGCTGGAACCTGCAAAGGTTTCTCATTTTACTTTAAAATTTAGGACTTATAATCCGCCTGAAGGCATTTTTGGACAGCAGAGGTTTTTAAAACACACGCAAAAAAAAGGGGCCATTTCATCAAGATACGATTCTACTAAATGCTAATAAGTAAGACCCACCTGCACTTTGTTTTATATTATATCAGATTAGTACCGGTACCTAACTAATTCTGACTATTTCTTACAAGAAATCAATTTAATCCATTTGTTTTGTCTCTGAAATGGCAGAAAAATTACCAAGGTAATCTATTTTACACCTAAACATTGGATTCACTATTAGATTTTGTGAATAAAACATGAAATTCTGGCCTGGCAAAAATTTGGGATTTTAACTTGAAAGTCTCGCACTTTTAATCTGCTTAAAGGCATATTTGGACAGCAGAGGTTTGTAAAACAATAAAAAAAATCGAAAACACACCATTTCATCAAGATATGATTCTACTAAAAGCTTATGAGACCTACCTGGACTAAAAGAAGTGTTCCCATAGTAAAAAATAATGACGTGTTAATTTTGATGCCATATATTTTGTGACATTAAAAGACTGCAGTGAATCATAGTTGTTGATTCATTTAATTGCCATGTGAACATTCTTTTTGGACAGCTAAACTCTTCATGTTGGTGATATTTGCTTTGAGCTACTGTCGTGACAATTACACAATTAAATTCTTTTATCTGTTCGTCGGCAGCAAGTCTGACCAGTTTAACGAGATGTTGGCTTTTCCGTAACCGACACAAGAAACTCATCTGAATATTTTTTTAATCTGCCTGCAGCTATTGTCTGCTGTTTGTCTTTTTCAGGTGTTTAAGCCGATGGCAGTGATGATTCCTGTACATTATGTTCAGTAATTTACTGTCTTATGTAATGTAACTGATAACGTGGAATTCCTCTTTCCCTGTGATAATTACTTTACATTTTAGGGTGGAAAAGCTTTAGATGCAGTTATCTGAAATTACCTTTAATAGAAATGTTTGTCTTTCAAATGAGGATTGTGTGCATTTTACTGTGTCTTTATTAGGTTCCAGCTTCTCAATACGAAATATTTTATTAACCTTCTGAACAGTTTCTGAACGTTTCTCGCTTCTGTCACATTTTAACTCATTGCGAGCACATTTTTTCATTGAAATATATAGTCTTTCCTTCTTGTGCAGTATATTAAAATTGCAATAAATCGCACAAAAGAAAAAGCAAAAGTTGGATTTGTCTTTTACTAAGAAAAGGAATCCATATATTTGAATATTTTTTTCCCAGGTGCTGTAGATCTTTTAATATTTACATTTCTACAATGTCTGCAAACTCACGGTTTCACAGAACTCTCAGCTATCAAAATAGGTTTCACCATGCTGAATGTATCTTCCAACTACTTGCTCCTCTGCTCACTGTTTCTGAGCCATGCTGCATTTACTTTATTGATCCAGTAGGTTTGATTTTCTTCTCAGTTTACCTTTTTCTGTCTTGTTTGTGTCTTATTTTTGTCAATTTTTGCATCTTTGGTACAACTTTGTCTCTTTGTGGTGACTTTGTATCTCAATTTTTGTATTTTGTGTCTTGTTTTTGTCTTGTTGATTCATTTTGTGTTTGTTTTGTCTCTACATACTACAGATATTCAGCTATTCCCAGCCTCTACAGACTTTTTCTCTCTACTCTGCTCATCAGCTGTAGAAAGATGTTTCACCGTTCAAATTGTATCTTCCACCAACTTGTTCCTCTGTTTACTGTTTTTGAACCATGCTGCGTTTATTTTATTGATCAAGTGTGTTTGATTTTGCTTTGAATCGCTTTTATTTGTTTTCATACTTGTCTACAGTTCAGTCAAATAGTCCCTGAATTTTTGTCGTACAACTATTAATTGCAGCAGAATCACTTATGGCATGAATTTTTTTGTTTTTTTTCAACAAAAACTTCGCAGAATTTTTGAATGAGACCCATAGAATATAGTAATTTTAATGAAATATTGTGATTTTAACCTTGGTAATTTTTAATGACAGAATGATGCGTCACACACGACTTGTTCAAGGGCCATTGGAAAGTTGGATATCTGTCTTTTTTTTCCTGTTTTTACAGTTCCTGGCTCTGATGAATGGTGTTATTTTGGCAATGTTATGATTATATCTTAAAGACAACAAGCTTTTCAACCCTGCTGGTGGTTTTTGATGGTTCAGAGGGTTAAAAAAACAGAATTGACCAAAGTTTTGCCCATCTTAGAAGACAGGGAACAACAAATTATGTGCAACAAAGAAAAACAAAAGAATATAAAAACTTGTAAGATCAGATTGAGAAACAGAATATATATAAAATATTAAAATAACAAAGAGCAACCACAAGCCATTGGAAACATATACATCTTGAGATTTTTCTCAAAGTGTGAACTGAGGAGAATTTGATTGAAAAGGGAAGGTTTCCCAAAACCTCCAAAGCCGAGACCTCCTTTATCCAGCAGCCTTGATGAAGAAACAGAAACAGTGGGAAAGTTGAAAAACTGTCATTTTTTTCTGTTTTTACATTTTCTGGCTGTGATAAATGCTGTTATTTTGGCGATTTTGTCCATATTATATCTTAAAGACAACAAGCTTTTCAACCCAGCTGGTGGTTTTTGGGGTTTGAAGGGTTAAAAAAACAATTGACCAAAGTTTTGCCCACCTTATAAGACAACAAAATATGTGTAAAAAAAAAAAAAAAGAAAGCAGAAGAAGATAAAAAACTTGTAAGATCAAATGTTTGAAAAATACAATATATATAATATATTAAAACTAGTAAGAGCTACCAGAAGCCATTGAAAACACGTACGTCTTGAGAGATTTCTCCAAGTGTGAATGGAGGAGGAGCACTTGACTGAAAAAGGAAGGTTATTCCAAACCTCCAAACCTCCAAAGCCGAAATCTCCTTTATCCGCCAGCCTTGATGAAGAAATAGCAGCAGTTGTTTTGTAAATCTAAGAGGCCTTGAGGTGGAATAAGGCCAGAAAAGTTCTAAATGTCCATTACAAACCAATGAGTGCCTTTACAAACAAATAGAAGTGCTTTTTTCAGGGCTTTTTCTAATGCCGCGACTTCTATTTTTCATGAATCCTGGTTCCGGGATGTCAGTAGACTAATGTCGGCAGTGCTAAGGTGTTTTCCTATTATCTAGTACACAGTGTGTCTGTATTTAAACGGTTTTGGCTGTGAAAATGGAAAAGTTCTTCCATTGTTTTCTGTTTCCCATTTGATAACCTCCACTTCCTGTTTGTCGAAGCACTGTAGTGGCTGTTTACAGTTTTCCAGAGTATTAACTGAGGCTTACAAGTCACTTTTCTAACGGCGAAGCTCCATTCATACTTACAGATTTTCCTCCAAAACCAGCTTGACTGAAATTTCCAGCTTGCAGACATGAGTGCAGCGGGGCAAAGCTTCTGATTTCATTCACAAAAAGCAGCAGCAGGAAGCTCAGCTGCTCCACCTTGTGGTTGATCTGTGGTTCAGCTCCCCTAATTAACGGCTGCCTCATCGACCTGCTGATCCAATTACAGACGCTCTTTCACCCACTTTGACACCTGCGTTGCTGCCGTCAGCTTCTACCACCATCAGTAAGTCCAAATCCGTCATTGCTGAGAAGTGAAACTGCAGAAAAGCATCAAAAGGAGGAACTGTTCACTCAGTGTCCTTGAATGAAAAACTAAATATGTTCTGGTTCCAGCTGCTTCGTACTTTAACAGACCTTTACATGTGACTTTGTGGTGCATGTGGAACAAGCTTTACGCCACTGTCCTTGCAAACTTTAATAAAAAAAAAAGTCACAGAATCACGAGGGACTTGCAGATATTTTAATTTTTGGCTGAAGATCTCAACCTGGGAGTATAAATGCTCCCTGAGAGGCCGAGTTGAGGGTAAGAAAGACAGAGGATTTCACCTCACTGGGGTTTTATACACTTCTGATTGGTCCATTTTGTGCAGCATTTACACAGATTACGTCAAAGTCACATTTGGGAATTGGTCACATTGGTGTCAAATCATATCTGGATGGCCTTTTTAGCTGTTGTTCAGCAGTCAGACAGAAGGACGAAAGGACAAAAGCAGCAAAGAACATCTTGATGTTTCAACTTTCCCTTCTTCACTTGTCAGGAGCGAATTTTCCACCAGTGAGATGAACTGACATGAGATAGGTACCATTTCTGCTTCATCAATCTGTTAAAGTTACAGCATTCTGTCATTCAGACACTTTTTCATTAAAATCCCTCAGATTTATTCAGACAAATCCTCCAAAGTGACGTAGGAAGCAAAACACTACAGAAGAAAAAGAAGATACTTAAGAAAAGACGGTGAAGAAGAGGAAGAAGAAGACAGTGAAAAAGAAAAAGGAGAAGATGCAGAAGATGATGAAGAAGAAGACGATGAAGACAGTGAAGAATAAGATAATTAAGAAGACGATGAAGAAGAAGATGATGAAAGCAGAAGAAGATGAAGACAATGAAGAATAAATAAGACTGTGAAGAAGATGAAGCAGAAGAAGCTGAAGATGGTGAAAAAGATGAAGAAGACGATGCAGAAAGAAGACAATGAAGCAGAAGAAGACAATGAAGAAGACAATGAAGCAGAAGGTGAAGAAGATGATGCAGAAGAAGACAGTGAAGAAAAAATGAAGAAGATGACGATGAAGAGGAAGACGACGAAGAAGGAGACGATGAAGAACAAGAAGAAGATGAAGAACAAAACAATGAAGATGATGAAGAAGGCGAACAAGATGAAGAAGACGATGAAGAAGATGAAACTACATAAGACTAGTTTGTTCAGACTGAAAGAAAAAGACCACAGAGGCAAAAGGGGAAAAAATGAAAAAATACATCAATATAACACCATATTATATATTAAAGCAGTAAAAATGCCAAATCCAATTAAGGACGAAAACAAGTGGAATTAAAGAAAATAGACAGGCAATAAAGGAAAATAAAGGTAAGGCCAAAAATAATAATACAAATTGTAAATATGTATTTAAAAAAAATACAAGATATAAAACAATTAAACAAAACAAACAAATCTCTTTCTGGATCATGCTGCTGTTTGATGCAACAATTATTCAATAATTTTAGAAGAAAGACTTCTAAAAACATCTGGAAGCAACAAACTGAACTTCACCTCCTGTTAATAATTATAATAACTTTATTTATATAAGAACAGTGCTCACGAAGTGTTTTGACAGTTAAAATATGCAACACAGACAATCAAGCAAGTTATAGGAGACAGAACAGTCAATTAAAATAAATAGTAAAAATGATAATAAATGAATAAGTAGCTAGATTAGCACTCATATCAAACAGGAATTAGGTGGTGTAAAAACTAAATAAGATTGAAGGTTAAAAGTTAGAAATTAAAAAATTAGAGAATCAAAAAGTTAGAAACGACTTCACATCAAAGAACCAGGCAGCTAAAAGTAAAATAAAACGTCTAAAATAAACAGGACATATTACAGAATAGTGCACTAAAACTAAATAAAGCTAAAAGTAAACTTCACATAAATGCACGTCTATAAAAGTGGGTTTTCAGAAGTGATTTAAGAGAAGTTACTGACTGTTCTGAATTTTATTTTCATGGACATTTAGATGTTAGTTCTGTTTTTACACCGTACTTATATTGCACCTTCTTTTTGTAAATATCAACAATTTGCAGCAATTTTGGTACCTTGTGCATTCGATTTGCACGTTCTATTGTACTTTGGTGTCTGTATCTTTCTTGAATGTAATGTGTTTGAGCTACTGGATAACTTGAATTTCCCCAAGGGGATCAATAAAATACCTATACATAGATACATAAGTTTTGGTTTGTAATAGATGTGTATAGAATAAAATGAATGAGACGGAACGTTTTTTGTTACTCTGTGATGTTTTTTCCACCAATAACGACAGTAAAATGTGGAAAAATGTTCCTTAAATCCCTTCATTCAACTGGAAACATGTCCTTGCATGCTGTTCAGACTTGTGCCTTGTTTGAAGTGACGCAGAATTGTAAGATTTCTGTCTTTTACAAAAAATTGACCCGTGGGCTCATTCAGACATGAAGCCAGATGTTGTCGGATTAACAGAAAGGAGTTCATGTCTGAAAGGTTCTTTATTGATCATGATTTCTGTGTTCCTCAGAGTCACGGTCACAGTCACTACCCCGGTGCGGATCGATACTCGACGCCCAGCAGCGACGTGGAGGAAGGCGAGAAGGAGAAGCTGCAGCAGAACGGAGAAGCCAGCAGTCTGGCTCTGGGGAAGGTGGATGCAGGGGAAGGAGAGCTGATGCTTAGCCCTGCTCAGACACCACAGGTAGGATTTAACAAGGGAGGACGACGTCTTATGTTTGAATAACGTCTTGTATTTTACTGAGTTCTGAACAAAAATCTTCAGAGAGCTGAGTTGATTTTCAGTCTGGGTTTTAATTGGACTTAAATACAGTTCAGTGTGTGATTATTAAAGCAAAAATTGACATATTGTAAGGTAATTTATGACCAGCTGGACGTTACGTTATGAGGTTTGAACATGATTATTCAGATGATCTCATTACTCTTGCTGGAGTCATCACATCTCAACCATTGAGGAGGAGTTTGCAAAAAGTTGAAAACAGTAGCTGAGCAGGAGCCTTATCAATCAATAATCAGTTAATTAATAACAAAAAATAAGCTGGGAGGACTTAATCCGGTGTCCCGATGTTGCCGTGGGCTGCTTTGTTTGCGTTACCGAACTGGATCGTAGTGATGATTTTATTTCACGTTTCAGTTTGATTTCAAAATAAGAGCTCTGGGCGGTGGGCATTACGCGTCACATGAGACTTTCTCATGGTGGTCATTTGCTAGCTAAACTCCCATAATGCTCTCTGCTCGCCAAAATGGAACACCGCTAGTCCAAATGAGGCCTCCTCAAGTCAGTACAGTGTTAAAAACAGCAATAGGCTTTTTATTAGCTTTTATCCAAGGCGACGCACATCTGAGAGTCGATTCAACACAAGCAAGGATCTAAAACAACCTGGATAAAAGCCGTAAAACAAGTTCAAGTACGACTTTTCCTCGTTGTGTTTCTTCCAGGATTCCCAGAGTCCCGACAGTGGCGGTCGTTCAGGCAGCAGCGGCGGCGGCTGCTACTGGCTGAAGGGTACGACCTACTCTGACATCGGCACGCTGGCCTGGATGATCACCCTGAGCGACGGCCTCCACAACTTCATAGACGGTCTGGCGATCGGGGCCTCCTTCACCGCCTCCGTCTTCCAGGGCATCAGCACCTCCGTGGCCATCCTGTGTGAGGAGTTCCCCCACGAGCTGGGTGAGTCGGATGAGATTGGAGTTTCTGTGAAACTCAAAGCTTACTGGCGGGGTTGAAAGGAATGTTAACTTTTAAAAATTACCCAAAAAGACACGATTTATGAGAGCCAGAAATTGTAGAATCAGCGAGGATTGTTGGATTATTTTCCAACAGTCACTAAACAAAACATCTGTGGCTTGTAGTCAAGTAAATTAACCAAATCTAAGCTTAAAATCAGGAAATTTAATCAAAATCACTTATTCTTCATGTCTATATGTTAACAGATCCTGTAAAAAAAAAAAAAAAAAATCTGCATTCCTTGATAAAACCGAGATAAACATGAAAAATTTTCTGAGATTTTCCAGCTGAACTGTAGGCAGTGTTTACACAGAGCAGAGTGGAGAAAAATGTAGAAACAAATCACAAATTAAGAGCAATATTAAACATGTTTTATTGTTAAAATAAATACAGCAAGGCTCAGTAACAGTATACAGAAGAGCAAGTCGTTGGAAGATTTTTTTTTATTTTATTTAATCTTTATTTAACCAGATGAAAGACCCACTGGGATCGAGACCTCTTTCACAAGGATGACTTCACCAAGAGAGGCAGCAGCAAATGTCATAGTAAACAAAAACAGACAGAAAACAAGTAACAACAAACATTCAAATATAGGTACATTCAACATGGTGAAACATCTTTGGAGCATTGATGTGCTGAATAATGTAAACAAGGAAAGCACTCAGAGAGCGCAGTACTCTGCAAAGGCTGCTCAGTCGTATCATTTCTGACGGATGAAATCTTTAATAAAAAATGACCTTGTGCTGAGCACAGATGTGTGTTATGGATGTGTATGTTAAGTACAGATACTGAATCACGTTACCTAAATATGTAGCGGGTGGTGGGGATTGATGGGACTCAGAAACACCCCCACAATTTAATCAATTGTTCCTGTATCATTTCTGATGGATAAGTCCTGATAAGTCCTCAGCAGTGGATTTGTAGTAGGATCACAATCATGTGATCATCAGCAGGCAGCTGACATAGTGTTCACTTGTTGTCATGGTTACAGTGACGCCGTACTGCTATCTGGCAATGATACAGAAATCTTTAATAAATCCATGGATCCAGACTATAAGCCGCATCACTGCCAAAATCTAATCACTTAGTCCTTGTGTCATTTCTGATCTTCCCTGAAAATTTCATCCAAATCCATTAGTCTGTTTTTGAGTAATGTTGCTAACAGACAGACAGACAGACAGACAAACCAATGTACACCGATCGTCACAAAACTCCACCGTGTACCTTGCCAGACGAGAAAATGCAAAGCTTTTAAAAATGTAACTAGTGAATTTGGTATATTATGTAGAATGATGTTCTTTTTTCCATATTAGTTACAATTTCTTCAATTTCATTTAGCTTTTATCCAAAATGATGTAAATCTGAGAATAGAAACAACACAAGCAAAGATCTGAAACAACCTGGATAAGAGCCGTAAAACAAGTTCAGTAACATCTACAGGCACTGTAAAATGTTCCACATGTTGATTTCAGATTTTTCAATCTGTTTAAAAGGAAAAATCTAAGAAATTCAACCCTTGTTTTTCCCTGAATAGCATCCTAACTGTTCCATTTTACACAGATAACATTTATGAAGTTCTTTCTACTTCTAGTCATGATTGCTCTGTTTCCATAGAGGTCCAGGACTTTATATTGTAGAGAAAAATGAGCCCACAGTGAGTAGAAATGTGAAAGGAGCAAACAAACACAGAGTTAAACATTTATGAGGCTGCAAGTCTAAATTAAAGTCACTTTTTTATGTTGTCAGTATAAAAATATTGATCTTCTAAGAACTTTTACCTGAACTACCTGAAATGTCCATGTTTGGTAGAACTTTCTGATTCCTGTTCTCGTGTCTTCGTGCCTCCAGGAGACTTCGTGATCCTGCTGAACGCCGGGATGAGCATCCAGCAGGCTCTGTTCTTCAACTTCCTGTCGGCCTGCTGCTGCTACCTGGGGATGGGCTTCGGCATCCTGGCCGGCAACAGCTTCTCCCCCAACTGGATCTTTGCCCTGGCAGGAGGAATGTTCCTCTACATCGCTCTGGCAGACATGGTCAGTGTTTGGGGATTAGAGGATGAACACTGGCAGGTGTTTGGTTGTTATTTAGACTCTCTATGGACAGCAGACTCCTTTAGGATGTTTTTACAGGAAGGTTTAACGTACTTGAAGAGGTTTTATGTAATCTGCCAAAGTAAAGATGCTTTTCTCTTCTTGTAAGGATAATGTTTGATTAATTACACTCAGCAGACAAACTCTAAAGCAACGAAATATATACAGAAAGTTTACTAGCAGCAGTAAATATTATTTTAATCTAACATTTAAGCTCTTGGAATACTGTAATGTAATTCAAAAATTGTTAAAAAAAAAACAACAAAAAATAGCAAATATCTGTAAAATAATATTATAACTGATTTACAGATAGTAAAATTGTCATTTTTTCATACATTTTGAAAGAATGAACTCGTTATTTGTAAAAATATAGAGCTTTATTATTACTATTATTATTATTATTATTATCATTATTATTTATTATTATTGCATTTTTTTTTACAATTATAGCATTTAACATAATAAATAAACATTCATATACATTTATATATTATATAGATAAACATTAATAACTTTTAAATTCATGTTTTGTCTATTATTTTACTGGTTATTATTTGCATTTTAATTAAACAGGAAAAGTCTGCTGTTTTTTGCCCTTTAAGAAAACTTTAATAATAAATAATAATAACAGATAAAGTGTTTTTTTCACATTATATTTTCAACTCAGGACTATAAATCGAGCCTAAACGTGCAGAACTTTGCAGCTCATTTGCTCTCTTTTCCCACTCACGTAGAAGTTTTAAAATCTGTTTCCAGTTTCCGGAGATGAACGAGGTGAGTCGTGAGGAGGAGGACGCCGGCGGCAGCAGCTTCCTGCTCACCTTCGCCATCCAGAACGCTGGCCTGCTGACAGGTTTCTCCATCATGCTGCTGCTCACCACGTATTCCGGTCAGATCCAGCTCGGCTAGCGGCGGATCTTCAGAAACCCGGGACGGTTCGGACCCAAACGGAGGCTGAAACTCTGGGCTTTCAGGACTCTGGAGTTTTGTTTGGGGTTTGTTGTTGTAGCTGTGCGGCCGGTACGCACACATCTGGAAACACCTGCTGCTCCGACATGCAGCAGATCTGAGTGAGGGTCTTCATCCTCCACCTCCCCCTCAAACAACCGAAGCACAGACGCTGACATGACGTGCAATACTCCTCCAGTCACATAAACTCCCCTCTGATCCTGTTTCCTCGTCCCTTCATTAAGCCTGTTGAGATTCAGAGTATTTAAATCGCTGATCTTCTGTGAAAAGCACAATCAGGTAACAGCAGCTTTCCCTCTTTTTGTTTCCATTCCTTTACCAAAAACTTCAAACTGGAATTATTACCTTCAACAAACCGACTCTCGTTTGTTGATTTTCTATTTTTTTACCTTGGAAGACCAAATACCGGGCGGACCGCTGAAGGGCTACACGGTTTCCTAGAGGCTCGGACATGTAGAGTGATGATTTATCCAGTTTATCAACAACTCCCAGTTTACCATCTGTGCCCTTCATTATTACAGCGTTCCAATAGTTCTAGCTTTTTTTATTCCTCGTAACTCAGAGTGCAGATTCGTGGTCTTTGCACATCCTTTCGACCATTTCCCCCCCAGAACGGTTTATTCTTTTACAGCCTCGTCGTGCTTTTAAGCAGAATACTGTATGCTGAGTCATGATAAGCAACGCACACTCACGTTTATCATCTATAAGACGAGCAGAGGTTATTTACTGCGTCTTGTTACTTTGGTTGTTGTAGCAAACTTTCAGCTCTCTCTGAGGTACGTGAACAAAACTATGTGGACATACTCAAGGGTTTTTGGGCTTTTATTTTGGGGAAAAAGTCAAATTTGTGTCTGTTTTCTGTTCAAATTAACAAATTAAGCGTCTGTTTTTGATGAAAAATAGATCAAATAACAACACTTGAAGACTTCTCTGATTATCTAGATGGAAATAATGCAAAAATATCTTCATCGATGTCACAACAGTAGACAAACATGGTCTGCTTAAACTAATAATGCACAAAAAATGACATGTTTTCATGTTTTTATTGTACACAACATGTAAGTGTTCACAGTGCATAAAGATCAGAACGCATTTTATGACCAATTTATGCAGAAATCCAAGTAATCCCAAAGGGTTCACATGTTTTTTCTTGCAACAGTTTCTCAAGTTTTATGAATCTTTACTCACAGAGCACTTTTCTTTTTCAAAAAAATGCAATTTTTTTAGCATGAGATGACAAAAAGCAGGAACTCAGCTCGAAAAGAATCATTCTAGATCAAGTGGGCTGATTTTGTAGCGCATCGAAAATTCAAAAAATAATTTTTATTTGTTTGTTTTTTTTTATTTAGCATTTATTTTACCAGGTAAGTTAGTTGAGAACTGGTTCTCATTTTCGCTAATTTCGTAAAAGCTGAAAAAAGTGACATCCAAAATAATTTTTTTTGCACTTATTATTCTTTTTTTTTTTTTTACAAACCAAACAAACCGACAGAGGAGCTGCTGGAGATGAAATATTTCAACCAAATTGAGTTTCTCTTTGGTTCCTCATCCAGGTTGTTGTGCTCATGTGAAACCCGAAACTTTATTAACCCTTAGATGCTCCAGTGATTGGACCCTACACTCATCCATAAGTGGGTCAAAAATGACCTGTATAAGAAGATTTATTATCTGAGAAGATTTTAGATGGAATCATTATTTTTTCTTTTAGTTCTTGATTCTAAAATTTGAAAATAGAAGCGTCAGTGATGTTCCAGCAGTAAATATAGACAGAGTTTGGGATTCCACTTACTTTTGTCCACGTAGAGCATTTTAAACCTCTGAGAAAAACGGTTTATGGTGTGAAATGTTTGCTTACTGGAGCCTTCAGGGGACCAGTCTGTCAGTGTTTTTGTATCGTGGCTGCTGTCACTTTAACCCTCGTGTCGTCCTGCGGGTCAAAATTGGTTTAAAATTTGAAAATGTGGGAGAAAAACATATTTTCATAGTGAAACTTCTGATGTCCACATTTTCAACATTTTTGGGAAATCTTTGAACATTTTTTGGTGGAAAAAAAGAAATGTTAAAAATGTTTCTCAAGAACATTCACATAAAAATCAACCAAAATCCAGCAAATTTCAGTGGATTTTGGTTGATTTTTATGTGAATGTTCTTAAAGAAAATATTACAAGTTTTACTGATATATATGGAATCACTTTAGATATTTTTAGGATTTTTTGGGGAAGATTTTTACTCATTTTTTGAAAATATTTACAAGAATTTTCTTGCCAAATTTGGGGGATTTTTTTAAAACAAAACTTTGAAGGGAAACTTCTAAGGAATAACTGGAATTTTCTTCCTGAAGGTTTTGCAAATTTGGGGATTTTTTTACTGAATTTTTGGATTTTTTTCAGACAAGGAAACAATATTTTTGTTGCCCGTAAATGAGGACAACAGGAGGGTTAACAAACTCTAATTTTAGCGCTGTTAAGGATGAAAACGAGCATTTACAACTAAAGAAAATCACATTTATTGATATCTTACACATAGATTTCTCAGATTTCAACAGAGATTTAAGCTGAAACTGTTCCTTTAGATTCAAAGTATCAGAGATTAGAGCTGTAGAATTGTATTTATTAGAGGTAGAAACTGGAACCCTTTATAGGTTTAAACTAATTATTCCCTGAAGGAGAAGGCAAGCCATTAAAGCGGTGGAGTGTTACTGCTGCTGGATTTGTATCACGTGGGATTATTTATTGTTGTTTAAGCCATAAAATATTTATTTTCTGATTTCAGTTCAGCTTTACGCCACAAATCTTGAAAACACAGACAAAATCCAGCTTTTTTGTATGTTTGTGTTTTTCTCTTAGTGTTTTATTTGGAGTGAACGGGGACAGCTGACAGATTAAAGCGTCGTTAAATCGCACATTTTAGGGTTATATTTAAAAACTGAAGCCACACTGACAACAGTTAATGATCCTTTAAACCTCAAATAGTGAAGTCAGGAGCACACAGAGAATAAAACTGATTTATTGGTGCGTTTAATTCCCGTTTCAGCTTCACAAACTGACCGATGATCGACTCTACGGAGCTTTTAATTCATCGTTTCAGCGCTCGGACTCGTATCGCATCACTTTGAAGAGTATCGTACCCAAATGTAATTAATGGGAATCCTCATTAGCCTTCTGTGTGTCATGGAAAAGTTTTTATAAACATCCTTTTCTAAGAAAACCATGTGTTGTTGTGTCATTATTTGTGGATATTATGTTGGTTTGGCTTCTTAACAGCTCAATGAGTGTGACTTTTGCAGTTTTTATTTGCGTATACTGGTGAAAATAAACGCTGGTATTTCAGGTAATAAAGTTGGAAGATTAAATATCTGTCATTATGTCTCAAAGAGGCTTCTCATAATCACCTAAATACTGGTAAAGTTGTAGAATTTGGGATTTATTTTGATTTATTTTTTAATCTAGCATGAGATATGATGAAAAACAAATTTATTGTTAAGTAATGTTCACATTTTGTTGGATTAAACAAGATGTAAATGACTAAAACTTCATTTTTTAAAGTCGTAAGGCTGAAATTAAAAGGGAAACTGGAAAATATACTGAAATTTAAAGGTACAATGGCAAATAAACTCAAATTTTTAGATCGTATCTACTGAAATACTGGGTAAAAAAAAGATATTAAAGTAACTTCGGGTCAACCTAAAGATAAAAACTTAAAGTAGAACGTGTTTATTATTATATATTGTTGAATCCCAGTGACTGTTTTAGGACAAACTAAAGACTCTTTGATTCCACAGTGACACATATTGTGGTTTTTCAATATATGGAATTTGAAGCTTTTTTATATTCAGATATTCAGCAATTAGAGCCAACTTTCTTTGTATTAAATGAATTAAATTTAATTATGTTATAAAGTTTAAAAAAAACTCAAATATGAATGCATGAGTAATAATTACATTTAATGAGAAATAAATATATATATGTATTTTAAATTTTTTTTAACATATTTTACACTTTGGAATACTATTAAACTGGATGTGAGTTTGTTGCTTTTAATGAAATAAAATTTTATTTTATTAAAGTAAAATGCTGCTCATACATGAATACATGAGTAACACTAAATCATGTAGCATAAATATAGTTGTTTTTTTATTCTTATATTCAAAAATTAAATTAAATCCAACAACAGAAAATAGAGAAATTATCTTGAAAGATTTTCATGTTAAAATGCAAATCCACTTTTTTTTTAAAAAGTTTGTCTTACAACTTAAGATGTTACATATAGAAAAATGGCGATCGAATATGAAGCTTTTTTATATTAAAATATCCACCAGTTAGTTGAAAAGAAAATTGAACTATTTTGAAAGCCAACTTTCTTTGCTTCAAATGAATTAAAAATACATTGATTAATGTATTAAAATAAAATATTGCTAAAATATGAATGCATAAGTAAAAATATATCAAATTTGAGAAACATATATATATATATATATGTATATATATATATATATATATATATATATATATATATATATATATATATATATATATATATATATATATATATAAAAACATTTCTACTTGCTTTACACTTTGTGATATCGTTGAACTGGATGTGAATTTGTTGCTTTAATTAAATAAATATAAATTTTTTATATATATATATATAATTATGTATATATATATGAATACATGAGTAATACTAAGTCGTATAGCATAGATATAGTTTAAAAAAATATATTGGATACTTATCTCCATTACGCTTTAAGCTGTTGCCTATAGAAATATGACAATCTTATGGAATATAAATCTTTTCCCTTTTAATATATCCAACAGTTGATTAATCAATTCTGTGGCTGATAGAGATATATGTAAAAATTATAGCTCATTTTTGTTGGATGAGAATTCATTGCTTTGCCTTGCAATTTAATGTAACAGTTAACATAAAATTCTGCTCATACGTGAGTAAAAAATAAAGTAATTCTGCCATTTGTAATAGTAAATGTAGACTTATTTCTATTTTCCAGAGTGTATTTCTCTGTGTGCTTTAAGTAAAACTTTAATTTTTGAGTATTTCTGCAGTACACTAGTAGTACTTCTAATTGAGTAAAGGCTGTGAATACTTGCTCAGAGGTAAACAGTGGTGCTGCTCTCTGGCGCCCAGCAGAGGGCGATAGAGACAGCACAGCTCTTTGTACTGCGCATGCGTGCGGTTGAAGGGAAAAACAAACTTCCTGGGCGACAGGTGATTAGAAAATGTTGGAAACGAAGCTGTTGGAAGGGATGGCCTGAAGCAGCAGCAGACGGTCACATTCAGCGGTGAGCAGGTTTGTTTCACGCATTTCACGACGGTTATTTTCATTTCAGCACCGGACTTACGGTTATAAAGTCACCAGCTAGTTGGGCAACGTTAGCATCTCCATTCATTTACGTGCTGTTGGTTAGCAGAAAGCTAACACGTTAGCTGAACACGGAGCGAGTTTTTAAGCGTTAACAGAGCTCCTCAGCCGCTTGACATCACTTTTAGGGAGCTTTAAACGCCAGAAAACCAGTCGTGTGATGGTTTTATCAGCTAGCTTAGCTCGTTAAGTCGCTAGACAGCCGTTTGTAGCCGGTTTTATTAACGTGAAGCAGCTAATGTGAAGGTTTCCACAGCTGAAAACAAATTATTTTTATGATAAGTTACTCAAGAAAACCGGACCGTTTCTACACATTCTGAGCTTCTGAAATGACGGGTTTAGCTTTATATCTGTACATATTTAACATCTTTGTGGGAAAACAAGATGTTTAGCGACGTAAGTTCTGATTAGCATTTGAGGCTTTCCTCATTTGTGTGATATTTGATCAACTTAAAAACGAACCAAATTAACTAAATAAGTAGTAGTTAGTCGTAGCTCGACAGCTCTTTGCTTCAGTCCTGTCAGCAGGAAGGAAAAGAAGACTATGATGTAATGTACAGTTCTTTGTTTATACTTTAATGTGCTTTAAGAGCTACTTCTACTATTATAATGGTTTAATAAAAGGCTTTCCAAAATTCTTATTGGATTCTTTCCGACAGAAAATGATTCATGAGTAGTTTCCCCTCACTGTTTAACATAAGATTAGAGTCCCCTTCATTGTCATTGCTCAGAGTATTAAAACAACAAAATATTAAGTTAAGCCAGCTTGCTTACACAAATATAAGCTTATATGCATAAAACTTGAATATAAATAGCAGTGGTTTGCAGAGAAGTAGGAAATACAGTCAAATAAAGACAATTGTGAGGATATTGTTAGGTTTCTAAAGTAAGTAGAGTGTAGAATAAACACTAGGACTGAATGATTTGAAGAAAATATCTAATATGATGTATATTTTTTCAAATTTCAGTTCAATATTCAGAATGTAAAATATTTAAAAGATGTGACCGAGCATTTCAACATGAAACATGAACTATTATGTGAATGTCACACACGTCAATTTGCTTAACAACCGACAACAGTTTAAACCCGGCCTGAAATGCAGCCTTGGTTGTTTGCTAATTGCATTTTTATAGCTCTATTTGAAAACTTATCAATGATTCAGTAAACCATTGCAGCTCTGGTGTTCAGCTGGGTTCAGATCTGCTGCCTGTTAGTGTTGTGTCACGTTACTCAGCATTTTTTGTGCTCCCCAAACTACTAAGTCTGCTACAGTTGTTCCTGTAAAGGTAGTTTATATTGTTTAATAATAGGAGTGTGGTGGTGGATAATTTTTTTTTGACATATGTGGTTTATATTTGGCACTGGAGATCAATTTAAACTAGCACATATTTTATTTGTATAGAGACGAGGATATGGAGATCTTTTGTACATGGTTGCTTCTGCTCAATGTCTTTGAATGGTTGACACTGTTTACATTGCTGCTCTGAGGTTTATTATGAATTATAAAGTGTCAACGCACCACTGTGAGTTCTATTCTGGGGTTGGACGGCCAACTTCAGCTACCAGAAGGATCCATCATTGGTTTACTTTCATATCTAAGACAATACTTGGACTACTGCCCACCTACATTTGTTCCTTAACTGCACAGAAAAGTGCTGATCTTTACTCTCTCTGTTCACAAGATCAATTGCTGCTTTCTGTTCCATATGTCCGTACTGAATCGGGTAAAAAGGCTTTAGTTTACTCTGCACGTTTTGCATGGAAGATGCTGCAGAAAGACCAGAAACTAACTGAGTAAATCTCGTTCAGCGCTTTTAAATCCAAACTGTCAGTTCTTAAGGAGAGACTCCACAACATGTGCTTGTTTTTCATAACTCGCTTGTAAATTTAATCTTTTTTTTTGTTAGTGTTTTTGTTGTGCTTTAACTGTGTTTCATATTTGCTCTTGAAAAAGAGGTTCTTAATCTCAGTGGGATTTCTCCTGGTTAAATAAAGGTTAATAAATAAATAAGGATGTAGCACGAATCAATCCCACATATATTGCAGCATTTACATATATACAATGTGCGGCTATTAAAATAAACAAATATATATAATACAATGAAAAGTATATAATGAGACGGTCGTTCTACAAGTTGAGACACACCATGTCTTTACCAGTCTGCTCAAAATAAATAGAACTGAACTGAATTAAAGCAAATATCCACCCCTTAAGGATATTTTTAAATAGTACAAGAATAAAAGTGCTTAAAGGACCATAATGTACAAAATACAGAAGGGACAGAGTAAAATCAAACTTGACAAAAAAACAAAACAAAACGTACAGGACACTACAAGATACAAAGATGCAACAAAGCCCCGTAAACAATAATTATTCAGGACTTAATTGCTGAACATGTTGAATTTAAAATGATCCAGTTTGAGTTCTGTGGGTAAACAGTTCCACACATTAATCTCCTGATAAGAACAGAATCATAAAACTTTTTAAAATTAAAACAATAAATCCTCATTTGTTTGTCCAGATAAGGATTTATGTAACGTCAGCTCATAGTGCCCATAAAGTAGAACAATTCATTCACCAAAACAAAGAATACAAATATACATAAGATAAATATAACGCACACAAACAAGGTTGCTTTTATTTTTTAATTTAACCAGGTAAGTTAGTTGAGTACTGATTCTCATTTTCAGTAACGACCTGACCAAGAGGCGGCACACAAACAAGATGAACAACAAAAACAGATGACATGTTCAGCAAATCACACAATTTTACCAGACTAATTACACCATGATTTGTAAAATTGAAAGGCTGAAAGCAGCTGCAGTGGTCCTGAAGTGTTACTTTAACTGATTTAGTTTTTTTTAATAACAAGCGCTACGTATGAGGTGAGTTTTAGGGATTGTTGCCGAGAGTTGCAGTGATTAGCGGCAGAAAACTGGAGATGGAGACAGACTTTGGGAATGTGGAGGTAAATGAAACTGTTAGAACGAAGAGTACAGGTGGAGTTATGAAGTGTTGGTGTGATTTCTCAGAGTAACCAGAGAAGGAGAAGACATGGCCTGTGCTCGAGTCCCTCTGGATGAGCAGCAGGTGACTGAACCTGGACCACTGGGGAAGGAACGAACACTGCCTGCTCTGGTGAGTCACCTCATGATTCCTGCAAATATTTCACTCTTCCAGCAGTTTGTGATGCTTCAGGAATCACCTCTTTCCTTCTCACAAAGACCGTTTTATCAGAATTAAACCTGCTGCTCTCTGCTCCCCCGTCAGCACCCAGAGAGAGCAGAGGACCGATGCTTTGTGCCTTATAAACCTCCTCCAGAAGAAGCCTCTCCTGCCGAGGTGGAGGAGTTTTTAGAACGTGCCAAATTCATCACCGAGGACCTGGAGTGGCTGCTGGCGCTGCCTCACGACAAGTTCTGGTGTCAGGTACGAGACCGTTAACATGTGGAGCATCTGGGGCGCCTCAGAAGCTCAACTGGTTGATATAAACAGCTGCTGTAGTCCCAGACGCAGCGGTCATGGGTTTGAATCCAGCCCACGGCCATTTGCTGAAGGTCTTTCCCCGACTTTACTCCTCACTTTTCCTGTCTCTCTCTCTCTCTCCACTATCCTATATGATAAAGGCTAAAAAGGCCAAAAAATTACATTAAAAAAACCCAAAACAAACAAAAAACACGTGGAGCCACATTTTCTTCCCATCCTGTTCACTACTGGAGCTGGTTAAATGGAAAATCCCTCCACCAGCAGATCTGAAAGACATTTTTGAAGCATCACCGAATGACATTATTTATTTGCGCTAGAAACTGTAAAAAACTGTGTGATTTTCAGCTTTCTGGCTGTCTTGTATCCAGTCATCTCTAACATGCTGTTCTGTCAGGAAATTTAACCAAATTTAGGCTCAAAACTGTGACATTTAATTGACAAGAAAAGCACTCAGACAGTGCAGTACTCCCACAAGGGTGCTCAGTCGTATCATTTCCAATGGATGATATCTTGAAAAAATCTGCACTTCACAGCACTTTAGAATTTAATATAGATGTACCCACAAACAAAATGACCTTGCACTGAGCACAGATGTGTGTTATGCATGTGTACAGTATGTACGGATATTGAATCATGTGACCTAAATATGTAGCAGGCGGCGGGAATTGATGGGACTCAGAAACACCTCCACAATTTAATCAGTTGTTCCTTGTATCATTTCTGATGGATAAGTCCTGATAAATCCACAGCGGTGGATTGTAGTAGGATCACAATCATGTGATCATCAGCAGGCAGCTGATGTAGGGTTCACTTGTTGTCATGGTTACAATGCCACTATCTCGCAATGATACAGAAATCTTTAACAAATCCATGGATCCAGACTATAAGCCGCATCACTGCCAAAATCTAATCACTTGGTCCTTGTGTCATTTCTGACCTTCCCTGAAAATTTCATCCAAATCCATTGGTTTGTTTTTGAGTAATGTTGATAACAGACAGACAGACAGACAAAACTACACCGATCGTTGCATAACTCTGCCGTTCCTCGGCAGAGTAAAAAGTCCTTCATTCTACATGCCTAATTTATTAACTTCACTGGACCTCCCTAAAAAAACTAAAACTTTTGTGCTCCTTGGTGTAACTGTGAAGCTGTGATTGATACAGCTGTGAACAACACACACGTCAAGATGTTACGGCTGAACTGCAGGCTGTGTTTTTTGTTTTCTAATGATTTATGGCATTATAACTAAATCATACAGCACAGAAGACATTTCTGAGTTCTCTCTCCTTCTAGTCATGGTTGTGTTGTTTCCATAGAGGTGCAGGACTTTATATTGCTGACAAGAAGAAGCTGCATTAGGAACTATTCTGGAGCTTTCCCCACAGATTTTCAATAAACTTGATGTCAGAGTTTTATTTTTTTGTTCCGTCTTTTCCCCCAGGTCGTGTTTGATGAGTCTCTGCAGAGATGTCTGGACTCGTACCTCCATCACGCCCCTCGAGGCCTCGACCTCGCCGCCCTGCCGTCCTCTCCGGCGGTGGCCGACACGCAGCGCTCCGTCCATAAGGCGGTGTTCCTGACCTTCCTCAGGATGGCGACACATAAAGAATCAAAGGTGGGAGCCAGAGGTGATCTCCACAGAGGGAGTAATGAGCATTTGTACAGTTTTTAGTTAAATATTTACTTTGACTTCCCTCAGGAGCGCTTCATCACCCCAGCTGTGTTTGGAGAAATCATCTACGAGAACTTCCTCTTTGACATTCCCAAAATCCTGGATCTGTGCGTGCTGTTTGGAAAAGGCAACAGTCAGCTGCTGCACAAGATGATCGGTGAGCTTTTTGTGAAGATTCTCTTTAATTCTCATCACTGGTCTCTGTCACTTGTGAGTCTCTAACTTTGATGTGTTTCCAGAGAACGTCTTCACCCAGCAGCCGTCCTACTACAGCGACCTGGACGAGACGGTGCCCACAGTCTTACAGGTCAGATTAGATCAGAAAAGCACCTCTTTTAAAAATTCACCTGCAGGTTTAACAATATTTTAGGAAGTATTAAAGATAAAAATCAGTTTTTCCCTTTTATTGGTATTCAGCATTGAATTATGGTGAATTTTAGTTTGAGTTTTTGACAAGAATTTACCCCAAAAAAGACTCTTTCATGTCAAAGTGAGAACAGATTTTCTACAAAGTAATTCCAATTAATTTAAAATATAAATGATTGCTGTGGGTTTATTCCATCTTAAATCAACTGGAGCCTTTTCATCATAAATTATAACTATTTAAAATGGCATCTGTGGAGTTTTAGCTTCATATATCAAATATTTTCTTAGATAAAGTTTTTAAAAATTGCATTCTCACCTTTGAAATTTGAGGCTTTTTGAACAACAAAATCTCAGGAACCATTAAAGATAAAAGCCTTAAATTATCCCTCTTATTTCTCTACTTGTCATCAATTCAGAATCTGAAATATTCTCTGGTTATTGATACTTGTAATTATGACTGTTATAAAAGTTTGTCTGGTTTTCACAGAAGTGAATTCAGATTTAGAAATGCCATCATTCAGATTGTATGTTAAAATCTGATTTTTTTTCCTTTATCTTCAGGTGTTTGACACCATCCTGGATAAATGTGGTCTCCAGTGTGAAGGAGCTGCTGCCATGGAGCCGATGAAGCTGAACGCACACAAACAACCCACTGCCATGACCATGAGCCAGCAGGTCAGATCATTACTGCTAATATAGAATAATATCTGGTATTAATGTGTTGGTCTGAACGTCATAAATACGTCAAAAAAAAGACTACTTAACTCAAGTTGTGATAATAATAATTTCTACCTTTTATTAGATGAATGTCCTGAACTTAAACTTTCTTGGTCATTTCGTCTCAATTTCTTCTCACCTACTTCTGATTTTCCTTAAATTTTTATCGCATAAACTGAATATTTATGAAGATATTTTTGTAATTTTAGCTTGATCTTTCAAATGCTTTCGGAGATAAAATATTTGTATAATTTGCCAGTTGACCCACTTCCAGCCCATTTTTTCACACATGATGCTGCCATCTCCATGCTTTACATCATGATGCTGCCACCTCCATGCTTCACATCATGATGCTGCCACCACCATCTTTTACATTATGATGCTGCCACCACCATGCTTCATACATTGAAGTTTGATGCTGTTTGAACATCATCTCAGGAACTATGAAAGATAAAAGTCTGAAATTTTCCCTCTTATTTCTCATCATGTCATGAAGTCAGAATCTACAATATTTTCGAAGTAGATGTCTCTATTATGGGCGAGATGAAATATGGGGGGAAAAAAATTGAAGCGGTCATGAAAAGTCCCATCTTTTAATTCATATTTACAAATAAATTGATAATACAGAAGCAAACTAGTGATGTTTTTAATATGAAAAACTTGAATGAAAAACGAAATGTATTTTTGTTGAGCTTTCATAGCTGATTGAGCAGATATGACAAGTTGCGCCATAAAAACAAAAATATTCAGGTAAAATTGTCTGAATTGTAACAAGTGTTGGCCTGATTCTGGTTCACCGGTTTCTCTGTTCTGATATTTAACTCCCACTACTGCAGCTTCATGTATTGTCTTTGATTAAACGTGTTCTTGTTGTGTTTTCTATCTCAGGATCTTGCAGATTTAATTGCGTACCTGTGCGACTCCACCACCACCATCCATGCCTTCCTGGACATCTTCCCTGCCGCCTGCTCCAGCTTTTACTCCCATGGCTTCATCAGCAGGTAAATACAACGGCAGCGTCAACTTTCAGCTCTAGAAGTCAGCTGTGTCTGGGAAAAAACCTCATGTCGGTTGCTCTCTGTGCTGCAGACTGACCTCGTTTTATGAGACTGCTGTGCCCGACCTGGAGAAGGCAGTCAGGAAGAGAAACTTTGACCATAAAAGGTGAGAAACAGGAACAACAGGAAGGAACAGTGAATATGAGAAGTATTCAAACCCCGTGGAAGTTTTCTTCTTTTATTGCTTTTCAACATTTAATTATACTCAATGTAATTTGTCTTCTTTTGACAAGAATTTACAAAAAAGTCATGTCAAAGTGAAAACAGATTTCCTTTCAGTCTATTAATTCTGAATATAAAACATAGCATCCCTGCATCATGATGCTGCCACCACCGTGCTTCACATCATGATGCTGCCACCACCGTGCTTCACATCATGATGCTGCCACCACCATGCTTCACATCATGATGCTGCCACCACCATGCTTCACATCATGATGCTGCCACCACCATGCTTCACATCATGATGCTGCCACCATCATGCTTCACATCATGATGCTGCCACCACCGTGCTTCACATCATGATGCTGCCACCACCATGCTTCACATCATGATGCTGCCACCACCATGCTTCACATCATGATGCTGCCACCACCATGTTTCACATCATGATGCTGCCACCACCATGCTTCACATCATGATGCTGCCACCACCATGCTTCACATCATGATGCTGCCACCACCATGCTTCACATCATGATGCTGCCACCACCATGCTTCACATCATGATGCTGCCACCACCATGTTTCCCATCATGATGCTGCCACCACCATGTTTCCCATCATGATGCTGCCACCACCATGCTTCACATCATGATGCTGCCACCACCAGACTTCACATCATGATGCTGCCACCACCATGCTTCACATCATGATGCTGCCACCACCATGCTTCACATCATGATGCTGCCACCACCGTGCTTCACATCATGATGCTGCCACCACCATGCTTTATATTGTGATGCTGCCACCTCTATGCTTAAGCATCTTGGTGGCCTCCATCACTAGTCTCTTTGTTGTACAGTAACTTGGTTTTTGAGGATGACCTGCTCTCACCATATTTATTCCATTATTGTTTTCACTTTGACATGAAAGAGTCTTTTTGTAAATTCTTGACCGTGATTCAGTGTTGAAAAGCAGCTACCAGCTGATTGAATAACAAACTAATCCCTCCTCTAGTCTTCAGGACGACTTGTGGAAGCGACTTTCTCACTCCTGCCGTAAGATGGTGGAGATGACTCACCTGCTGCTGCATCACACCTGCCTACAGCCCATACTGGAGGGGTGAGACGTTTAAACTAAACATGCAGCTGAGCATGAAAAACGCTACACATAAACACAAACACTCATTAATTCTGTTGGTTCCCGTTGTCCTGCAGGAGAGAAAACATGCAGACGTCTTCAGAGGAACTCCTGCAACATTTCACTTCGTTTCTACCTGAGAAAAGGTGAGATCAGCAGGAGTTATAGTGAAGTCTGTTTACAATTTATAGCTTTTTATTTAACCGAACAGAAAATATTAAATGAAAAACATGAAGCAGCAATCAAACAATAACCCCAATGTCATTAAGAATTAATAAGTAAAACTTCATCTGATTTTCAGACATTGTTCATATTGTGTTTTTATTTTATGGTATCGTGGGTTTTTATTTATTTATTTTTTAATTTTGATAAATGAAAATATAGTGAAGAAATGGCAGCAACATCTGTTTTAACCTTATTGCTTTCTCCCACATCTCACATTGGATCTTTTTCTTTGTGTAAAGAACTAGAAAATTCTTCTTTAAATAATGAGAATAGCAGGGAAAGAATACTTTTTCATCAACTTTGTGTGCACGGTCATGAGAGGAGCAGTTAGTCATTTGTTAATTTAGATTTTTTTCATATTATAGATGAATATTCTGCAGAGTCTGGTTTCCTTTTTGTGGCTTTAGTGCAGGACTGGAGCTTCATGTCTGCTTGATTTGTGGTCTTTTAACTCCTCTCAATTCAATTCAATTCAATTCAATTTTATTTATATAGCGCCAATTACAGTCAAATTGTCTCGAGACGCTTTACAGAACCCATATGCCTGACCCCCAGAGCAAGCCAAAAGGCGACAGTGGCAAGGAAAACACCCTTTTAACAGGGAAAAAAACCTCGAGCAGAACCCGGCTCTAATGTGGGGGGACCCATCTGCCTGCTGGCCGGGCGGGTTGAGAGGGACAGAAGAGGTAGAAAGGTAGAGATAGAGGGATAGAAGTAGAGGGGTATAGGTAGAGAGGTAGAGATAGAGGGATACAGATAGAGGGGTAGAGATAGAGAGGTGGGGGGGTGGGACACAAGGACCATAAAACACAGCCACACATCTGAAGCATCCAGCATCCAGCTCTGGGACCAGGGACACTCGGAGAAAGGACACAGAAAGAAACAGAGTGAATGTAATGCAATAATGGTATATATAGTAAATACATAGGTAGTTAGAGAAGGGCTCAGTGCATCAAGAGAGGTTCCCCAGCAGCCTAGGCCTATAGCAGCATAACTAGGGGCAAACTAAAGGGACGTCAAGAGGGGAAGTCAGTTGTGCAAATGAAAACACCAGCATACCCCGTCAGGGTCCCCCAGTCAGCCCTAACTATAAGCTTTGTCGAAAAGGAAGGTTTTAAGCCTGGTCTTAAAAATAGAGAGGGTGTCCGCCTCCCGAACCCAAACTGGGAGCTGGTTCCACAGGAGAGGTGCCTGATAACTGAAGGCTCTGCCTCCCATTCTACTTTTAGAGATTCTAGGAACAACAAGTAAGCCTGCAGTTTGAGAGCGAAGAGTTCTGCTAGGATAATATGGTACTATCAGGTCTTTAAGATATGATGGAGATTGGTTGTTAAGAGCTTTATATGTCAGAAGAAGGATTTTGAATTCTATTCTAGATTTAACAGGAAGCCAATGAAGAGAATCCAATATAGGAGAAATATGATCTCTCTTGCTAACTCCCGTCAGTACTCTGGCTGCAGCGTTTTGGATCAGCTGTAGATATTTCAGAGAGCTATTGGGACAACGTGATAATAAGGAATTACAGTAGTCAAGCCTAGAAGTAACAAATGCATGGACTAGTTTTTCTGCATCACTCTGAGACAGGATGTTCCTGATTTTCACAATATTTCTCAGGTGGAAAAAGGAAGTCCTACAGATTTGTTTTATGTGCGAGTTAAAGGACATGTCCTGGTCAAAGATAACGCCGAGGTTCCTCACAGTAGTACTGGAGGCCAATGTAATGTCATCCAGAGTAACTATATGCTTTGAAAGCAATTCTCTAAGATGTTTGGGGCCAAATACAATGACTTCAGTCTTGTCTGAATTTAGTAGTAAGAAATTATAGGTCATCCAGGTCTTTATGTCCTTAAGACAATCTTGCAGTCTAGCTAGCTGATTAGTTTCATTTGGCTTCATAGATAAATACAATTGAGTGTCGTCAGCATAACAATGGAAATTAATACAGTGCTTCCTAATAATGTTGCCTAAGGGAAGCATGTATAGTGTGAACAGTATTGGTCCTAAGACAGAACCCTGAGGAACTCCATGATTAACCCTAGTATGCTCAGAAGAGTCATTGTTGACATGCACAAACTGGAACCTGTCTGATAAGTAGGATTTAAACCAGTCCAGTGCTGTCCCTTTAATGCCAATAGAATGTTCTAGTCGCTGTAATAAAAGTTTGTGGTCGATTGTATCGAATGCTGCACTAAGGTCCAATAAAATAAGTATAGAGACCAGTCCATTATCTGACGCTATGAGAAGGTCATTAGTAACTTTCACCAGAGCTGTTTCTGTGCTATGATGCACTCTGAAGCCTGACTGAAACTCTTCAAACAAGCTATTCCTTTGTAAATGTTCACATAATTGATTTGCAACTGTTCTTTCCAGAATTTTGGAGAGAAATGGGAGGTTGGAAATTGGTCTATAGTTGGCTAAAACATCTGGATCTAGAGTGGGCTTTTTAAGTAAAGGTTTGATTACAGCAACCTTAAAAGCCTGTGGTACATAACCTGTTACTAGAGAGAGATTAATCAGATCTAACATTGAGGAATTAATTAAAGGTAAAGCCTCCTTGAACAGTCTAGTTGGGATAGGATCTAAAAGACATGTTGATGGTTTGGATGTAGAAACTATTGAAATGAGTCCAGAGAGATGTATGGGGGTGAAAAATTCTAAATATCCATCTGGTCTTACAGTGCCTCTAAATTGAAGAAAAAGTTGCACAAACAGCCTAAATCTAAATTTTAACTGTCCGATTGTCCTCCAGGTTCTTGTCGGACTACGACGAACAGTTTCCCATCGCAGACGACATCAGCCTCCTGCAGCAGGCTCTACCCGTCATGTATCCTCCTCAGATTTACGTCTACGTGCAAACAGCTGTGAATTTCTATGAAAAAGTCGCAGAACCTGTGGTCTTCAGTCCACTTGTAGATTTATTTTACACCACACAGATTTACCTGCAACAAACCCAGCTCCTTCTGGGGTTAACTTTCATTATCACAGAAAGAGTTAACTATAGAAGAATTCTTTACGCCCAACGTGTGTCATAGGTCTCCTAAAAATTTAATTATTGCCTGATTTTCTCCTGTCATGAAAAAATCTTGGTTTGCCTCCCACACACACACACACAAAGACATTTTATGACCACGACTTGGGCTCCAGAATGTCTTTATTTCTATTTTTTAAAGATTAATTTAAGAAATAGGGAAAGGGAACACAATCTTCGGGGACCCCCAGCGAGGTTTGGAGAACTTCTTTGGTTATTTCTTCACCATTTTGGACATTTTTTAGTAATGTTAACGTCATCCTGGATGAATTTCTATTGTTTTGGACAAAGTTTGAGTCATTGTCAGCCATTTTTGACTCATTCTGGACACATTTTCATTAATTCTGAGAGGTTGCGAGTCGTTTTTGACACATATTTAGTGATTGTGGACAATTTTATGTCATTTTGTACCAATTCTGGGTCACTTCCAACAATTTTTGCATCATTTTGGTCAAACTCTTATTGTTTCTTCCAGAAATTAATAGAGACATTAGTCAGCATCTGTTTGATGAAATGTGGTTCTTTGGTTTCCTCCTTAACCTCCTGTTTCCCTCAGCGATGAGACCAGGACATCTTACCTGCTGCAGGGCGTTGAAAGTGCCTGGGACAGCGTTGGACGACGGAAACCTCAGATTCAGAGTAAAACCTCATCATCTCTGTTGTCCAATCAGGGCGCAGTGGGCGGAGCTACTGCTGCTGCTGCTTCGGGCGGATTTAAAGCTCCAGAGGTCAGAGAGCCTGAAGGAGCCGAGGCCATGCTGGAGGTTCCCCACAAAGGAAATAATGTGAGTTCTGTTATTATACAGAATTTAATTTAAGTTTTAATAAGGAATTTTCACGGATGGTGTCATAGGTTTGTTGATGCATTTAGTTATAAAAGGAGCTGCAGGTTACAATTAGTTTTATTTTCAAGACGTTTGCTCAATATTTTACTGTTTTTTTTGTCTGTAAAATGTCAGAAAGTTAAAGTAGTTGTAAAAAAAGACACGCATCAGCTTAAAATGACATCCTTAGATGCTGTATTTACAGTCCCACAACAAAATATTCAGTTTACTCTGTATGGAAAAGACATGCATTAAAAACAGTTAATACTATTCTTAGATAATCAGAATGGTTGATGTTGAATCATTAGATTTTTTTTTGGTACAATTACTTTAGTATATTTATTGAAACCATGCCAAAAAAACCTAAAAAGACACATGGTGGATCCAGAGAGAGTACTTTTTAAGTTGAGCCACTTTTTCCAGCATTTTTGAGCCCTCATAACTTCCAACGTGTGTTTGAAATGACCCATTAAATACATACAGCATTAAACTAATGAGTATCTACAACTGTGACAGCTTGATTTTGAATACTTTGTGTTTTTGACATTGGTCCAGGGCGCTGTGTGTCCAGTCAGCGGTGCAGAGCTGGAATCTCTGCTGTCGTGTATCAGAGATCTGCTTCCTGATCTGGGTGAAGGTTTCCTGCTGGCCTGTCTGCAGGAATACGACTACAACTCTGAGCTGGTCATCAACAACATCCTGGAGGACCGACTGGCCCCGAACCTGGACAAACTGGACCGAGCCATGCCGAGGTGATGACACGCACACTGTAGACTTCACATATGACGCTAATACTGATGTCCTGCTGAGATAATAATGTAGTATACAATAGAATTTGGTGTCACAGTGAGCATTAATGTGCAGTTTAATACCATTTTTTATGTGTTTTGATGCCTGAAGTCGACTCTGACGTCCACTTTTGTTAGAAACACCTCCTTGTCTTGACTTTAGTCAGGTTTTTTGTGTTATCTGGCTCAACGAAACCTAAAAGCTCAATCAGAAATAATGTGTGTTAATTAGAAGTCGACCGATATGGGATTTTCAAAGGCCGATGCCGATACAGATTTTTAAAAAAATTTTCAGCCGATGGCCGATATCTAAAGCCGATTGTAGAAGCCGATTTTTAAGGCCAATATCCTTTTTTTTTTTTTTAAAGCACATCGATTACAAAAGGCAATTTAAACACTAAAAGTATATATATATATATATATATATATATATATATATATATATATATATATATATATATATATAAATAAAAACAAATTAAATACACTGCATTTTCTCTCTTACCAAGAAACAAATCTCTTACCTGTTTTTTTTTACCAAATAAGCAGGTGTGGAGCGAGGCTTGTTGTTGCCTGGCTCACTCACTCCGCTCATGCTCCGCTCTCTGAGTGCTGGGGGTCCTTCTAAGGGAAAAGCGGTCGCGGCAGCTGCCCGTACGGGTGCCTGATCACAAATCGGCTTTTTATTTGTAAATATCGGCCGATGGCCGATATTGAAAAAAGTCCATATATCGGCCCAAAATATCGGCCGGCTGATATATCGGTCGACCTCTAGTGTTAATCAGATAATAGGTGTCAAGAAGGTGGCTATCAGCTTTTGTTGTTTGTACGTAGACATCTCCCACCAATGTAGGACTTAGCTGCATCAGAACACACTAAATAATCAATCTAATAACCACAAGTGTGCGTCAGTGTGTCTGCAAGGGGAATACATTCAACCCTTACACGGCCACGACCAAAATAAGTTGTCTCAGACTGAGTTCAGTGACATCCTCGGTGAATCTAGTAGGACCACTTTAAATTGTGGTACAGCAGGAGACTGACAGATATGCAGAATAAGCTCAATATGAAGCAAAAATTCCAAGAATGCTCCAAGATGCTCATGAAAAGCTTTAAAATTTTAGACTTTTGAGTGAGCAAGGCGACTTAAACTGTCCTTATATTAGTTCCCCCTTTAGTGTCTGTGGTCTTACAGGTTCAGTTTTTCTTGAGCTGACCTTGGAGCACACATTTTTGGGTAAATACATGGGGTGATGTGAATTTGACCTTGCTTCTCTTCTGTCTGTGTAGGCCGGTGAAAGAGGAGCTTCCATCTGTGCTGAACAACAGATCCAACGTGTTCGACGACGATGAGTTTGATGTTTTCCGCAGAGATCAGGTGGACATGTCCCGAATCTGGAAGGGCCGGAGGTAAAAAAACACACCAAAGACACTCACAGAGCAAAAGTTAAAAAGCCCTGAACTGCTTTGATGAGCTGCACAATTTAAACAATACACTGGTGGCCAAACGGATCCTTTTACCTGGTGTGTGAGGATTTAAAATCAAACTAAGATAAAGCCATTTGAGTCAAAGAAACAAACTTGTCCTTAAAGTTTAATCTGTATTGTTATTGATCCTGTAGGAAAGGTGAAAGTGCTAAAGAGCTGCTGAACGACAAGCAGCACATCGAGGATCAGAGAGCTCGTTATCAGGCCTACGAGACGGTGGTGGACGAAGTCATCATTGAACGCCTCTAAATTGAAGAAAAAGTTGCACAAACAGCCTAAATCTAAATTTTAACTGTCCGATTGTCCTCCAGGTTCTTGTCGGACTACGACGAACAGTTTCCCATCGCAGACGACATCAGCCTCCTGCAGCAGGCTCTACCCGTCATGTATCCTCCTCAGATTTACGTCTACGTGCAAACAGCTGTGAATTTCTATGAAAAAGTCGCAGAACCTGTGGTCTTCAGTCCACTTGTAGATTTATTTTACACCACACAGATTTACCTGCAACAAACCCAGCTCCTTCTGGGGTTAACTTTCATTATCACAGAAAGAGTTAACTATAGAAGAATTCTTTACGCCCAACGTGTGTCATAGGTCTCCTAAAAATTTAATTATTGCCTGATTTTCTCCTGTCATGAAAAAATCTTGGTTTGCCTCCCACACACACACACACAAAGACATTTTATGACCACGACTTGGGCTCCAGAATGTCTTTATTTCTATTTTTTAAAGATTAATTTAAGAAATAGGGAAAGGGAACACAATCTTCGGGGACCCCCAGCGAGCTTTGGAGAACTTCTTTGGTTATTTCTTCACCATTTTGGACATTTTTTAGTAATGTTAACGTCATCCTGGATGAATTTCTATTGTTTTGGACAAAGTTTGAGTCATTGTCAGCCATTTTTGACTCATTCTGGACACATTTTCATTAATTCTGAGAGGTTGCGAGTCGTTTTTGACACATATTTAGTGATTGTGGACAATTTTATGTCATTTTGTACCAATTCTGGGTCACTTCCAACAATTTTTGCATCATTTTGGTCAAACTCTTATTGTTTCTTCCAGAAATTAATAGAGACATTAGTCAGCATCTGTTTGATGAAATGTGGTTCTTTGGTTTCCTCCTTAACCTCCTGTTTCCCTCAGCGATGAGACCAGGACATCTTACCTGCTGCAGGGCGTTGAAAGTGCCTGGGACAGCGTTGGACGACGGAAACCTCAGATTCAGAGTAAAACCTCATCATCTCTGTTGTCCAATCAGGGCGCAGTGGGCGGAGCTACTGCTGCTGCTGCTTCGGGCGGATTTAAAGCTCCAGAGGTCAGAGAGCCTGAAGGAGCCGAGGCCATGCTGGAGGTTCCCCACAAAGGAAATAATGTGAGTTCTGTTATTATACAGAATTTAATTTAAGTTTTAATAAGGAATTTTCACGGATGGTGTCATAGGTTTGTTGATGCATTTAGTTATAAAAGGAGCTGCAGGTTACAATTAGTTTTATTTTCAAGACGTTTGCTCAATATTTTACTGTTTTTTTTGTCTGTAAAATGTCAGAAAGTTAAAGTAGTTGTAAAAAAAGACACGCATCAGCTTAAAATGACATCCTTAGATGCTGTATTTACAGTCCCACAACAAAATATTCAGTTTACTCTGTATGGAAAAGACATGCATTAAAAACAGTTAATACTATTCTTAGATAATCAGAATGGTTGATGTTGAATCATTAGATTTTTTTTTGGTACAATTACTTTAGTATATTTATTGAAACCATGCCAAAAAAACCTAAAAAGACACATGGTGGATCCAGAGAGAGTACTTTTTAAGTTGAGCCACTTTTTCCAGCATTTTTGAGCCCTCATAACTTCCAACGTGTGTTTGAAATGACCCATTAAATACATACAGCATTAAACTAATGAGTATCTACAACTGTGACAGCTTGATTTTGAATACTTTGTGTTTTTGACATTGGTCCAGGGCGCTGTGTGTCCAGTCAGCGGTGCAGAGCTGGAATCTCTGCTGTCGTGTATCAGAGATCTGCTTCCTGATCTGGGTGAAGGTTTCCTGCTGGCCTGTCTGCAGGAATACGACTACAACTCTGAGCTGGTCATCAACAACATCCTGGAGGACCGACTGGCCCCGAACCTGGACAAACTGGACCGAGCCATGCCGAGGTGATGACACGCACACTGTAGACTTCACATATGACGCTAATACTGATGTCCTGCTGAGATAATAATGTAGTATACAATAGAATTTGGTGTCACAGTGAGCATTAATGTGCAGTTTAATACCATTTTTTATGTGTTTTGATGCCTGAAGTCGACTCTGACGTCCACTTTTGTTAGAAACACCTCCTTGTCTTGACTTTAGTCAGGTTTTTTGTGTTATCTGGCTCAACGAAACCTAAAAGCTCAATCAGAAATAATGTGTGTTAATTAGAAGTCGACCGATATGGGATTTTCAAAGGCCGATGCCGATACAGATTTTTTAAAAAATTTTCAGCCGATGGCCGATATCTAAAGCCGATTGTAGAAGCCGATTTTTAAGGCCAATATCCTTTTTTTTTTTTTAAAGCACATCGATTACAAAAGGCAATTTAAACACTAAAAGTATATATATATATATATATATATATATATATATATATATATATATATATATATATATATATATATATATATATATATATATATATATATAAAAACAAATTAAATACACTGCATTTTCTCTCTTACCAAGAAACAAATCTCTTACCTGTTTTTTTTTACCAAATAAGCAGGTGTGGAGCGAGGCTTGTTGTTGCCTGGCTCACTCACTCCGCTCATGCTCCGCTCTCTGAGTGCTGGGGGTCCTTCTAAGGGAAAAGCGGTCGCGGCAGCTGCCCGTACGGGTGCCTGATCACAAATCGGCTTTTTATTTGTAAATATCGGCCGATGGCCGATATTGAAAAAAGTCCATATATCGGCCCAAAATATCGGCCGGCTGATATATCGGTCGACCTCTAGTGTTAATCAGATAATAGGTGTCAAGAAGGTGGCTATCAGCTTTTGTTGTTTGTACGTAGACATCTCCCACCAATGTAGGACTTAGCTGCATCAGAACACACTAAATAATCAATCTAATAACCACAAGTGTGCGTCAGTGTGTCTGCAAGGGGAATACATTCAACCCTTAAACGGCCACGACCAAAATAAGTTGTCTCAGACTGAGTTCAGTGACATCCTCGGTGAATCTAGTAGGACCACTTTAAATTGTGGTACAGCAGGAGACTGACAGATATGCAGAATAAGCTCAATATGAAGCAAAAATTCCAAGAATGCTCCAAGATGCTCATGAAAAGCTTTAAAATTTTAGACTTTTGAGTGAGCAAGGCGACTTAAACTGTCCTTATATTAGTTCCCCCTTTAGTGTCTGTGGTCTTACAGGTTCAGTTTTTCTTGAGCTGACCTTGGAGCACACATTTTTGGGTAAATACATGGGGTGATGTGAATTTGACCTTGCTTCTCTTCTGTCTGTGTAGGCCGGTGAAAGAGGAGCTTCCATCTGTGCTGAACAACAGATCCAACGTGTTCGACGACGATGAGTTTGATGTTTTCCGCAGAGATCAGGTGGACATGTCCCGAATCTGGAAGGGCCGGAGGTAAAAAAACACACCAAAGACACTCACAGAGCAAAAGTTAAAAAGCCCTGAACTGCTTTGATGAGCTGCACAATTTAAACAATACACTGGTGGCCAAACGGATCCTTTTACCTGGTGTGTGAGGATTTAAAATCAAACTAAGATAAAGCCATTTGAGTCAAAGAAACAAACTTGTCCTTAAAGTTTAATCTGTATTGTTATTGATCCTGTAGGAAAGGTGAAAGTGCTAAAGAGCTGCTGAACGACAAGCAGCACATCGAGGATCAGAGAGCTCGTTATCAGGCCTACGAGACGGTGGTGGACGAAGTCATCATTGAACCCGGAGACTCTTCCTCCGCCGCCTACGACCTCGACGACTACGACGACGAGTACGACGACACGTACGACATGAACCAAGTGGGAGCCAACGACCTGGACGGAGACACTTTACTGAACAGAAGGTACAGACCTGCTGTTTGTTGGTGGAGCTGAGACTCGGTGGAGCAGAATCTATTAAAAACCTTTAAATCTGTGTTTCCCTGCAGACCGTTCACCATCCCACAAGTGCTGAGAAAAGGAAAAGTAGAGGAAGAGGAGGAGGGCGAAGAGGAGCAAGAAGACGACACTTTACAGGTACTGAAGTCATTTAATTAACGTTCAGAAGTTTGGGGTAACCCAGACAATGACAAGGGTTTTCTAATTATTAGTGAACCTTTCAACACCATTAGCTAACACAATGTAGCATTAGAACACAGGAGTGATGGTTGCTGGAAATGTTCCTCTGTACCTCTATGGAGATATTCCATTAAAAATCAGCTGTTTCCAGCTAGAATAGTCATTTACCACATTAACAATGTCTACACTGGATTTATCATTCATTTAATGTTATCCTCATTTTCTTTCCAAAATAAGGACATTTCTAAGTGAACCAAACTTTTGAATGGCAGTGTAGATTGCAGTGAATCTTTAAAGCTCTAATAACGTTTGACTGAATATAACTGATCAGGGAAGCAAATTTTAAAACATTTCTTAAACTGATGATCCGTCAACAATTTATTGTTGAAATATTTTTTCTTCTGTACGTTGATAAAACCGTTTTTAATCGCGGACACTTGATGTGCAACTTGGTTATATTAGGACTTTAACCCTTTGATGCATAACCTGGGTCAAAAGTGACCCAAATCCAATGGAAAATGGGTATCTCCTGATGTGGTCTACGCATCAAAGGGTTAAAAACAGATAAACACCAGGGAACTGAATTGGCCACAAAATCTAAAGTATTAAACAAACGAGCTGCATTTTTCCACCTTAAATAACCTGTAATGTTATTAATCTCATTGCTGATCTACATGATGAATTGACTCAACTCCTGGCTTCTGTTAGCATTTAAAGTCTTAGCTTAGCATTAGCCAGCTAAGTCGGACAGTGACCAGATGCCTTTTTCACAAGCTGATTCTGCAGAATTCATCAACACGACTGTCACAGTTAGCAGTTAGACAGCGGGAAGGTCCTCGAACACACCTGTAACTGCCTTTAATTAAAGAGGCTCCACCTGGTGGCACTAACAGGAACTACAGTAAATCTACAAAACATTTTCTGACCGTTCAATTGACCCATGTCTTCTGCCTGATTGGTTTTTAAATTTCACAGAAATTAATCGATTGACAATTAATCCTAAACATCACTAGTGTTGTATTTTGTTCCTACAGGATGTATTTATGCATTTGGTGTAAATTACAGCAAGCTTAGTCGTGTTCCAACTTATGTTTTTCTCAAGCTAAACACCAGGCAAGTGCTGTTGAATGTCCTAAAAAGTAATAAGATAAAACAGCAAATTGTGACATGAAGTCAAATTATTTCTAGAGATTTAACACATTTACCAAACTTATTTTTCATGCAGATTATGGCCTTTGTGACCTTTTTATTTATTTTTTTATTATTTCAGAACAACACAAACAGGGACCAGTTCGTGCAGGATCCGGCTCTGCTGAGGGAAAGAGCTGAAGCCAGAAGAGCCGCCATGCAACAGAGGAAAGGGTAAAGACAACAGTCACTGACCAGAAAGTCTCTCCATAAAAAAACATATGTATTTGTAGATTTTTCCCACCTTTGCTTGGTGTCTGAATGGAGGAGTTTGTGGATTTAGTGGAAATGATTATGAAGCCCTCTCACAGAAATGTCTGATTTATTCTGAGGCAGGTTTAAGACTGAGAAATTGGAAAACTTTATGCATTTTACACAAGAAAATGTGAAATTTTAGGAATGTAACACAAAGCAGACTAGACGTAGACACACCTTCTCATTCAATGGTTTTTATTTGATTATTTTATATATTGTAGATTAATACTGAAGACATCAGAACTATAAAAGAATACACATGGAATTATGTTGTAAACAAAAATGTGTTAATCTTCAGTAGAAAATAATACAAATAAATAAAAAGCATTGAATGAGAAGGTGTGTCCAAACTTTTGACTGGTAGTGTAATCAGTTCTTCCAGCTACATGTCAGAAAAGTTAGTTTTTTGCAGGCTTTCTTTTAAATTAGCTGTAAACTTGCCTCTTCATCTAAAAAAAAAAAAAAAAAAAAAAAAAAATCCTTGTCCCCCCACATTTCCGCTGACTTCCCGTCTTCTTTCTCCCAGCATCCGGCCGGAGCGTCCCAGTAACGTTGCGGGTCGACCCAAAGGCCAAGGACAAACCCTGGAGACATTCCTGGACCGACGCAAGAAGGAGGCCAACAAGAGCCGAGTATCCAACCACAACCGACGCACGATGGCCGACCGCAAGAGGAACAAAGGGATGATCCCGTCCTGACCGGAGAGACGAGAACCTGCTGATGTTCTGGTGTTGAAAGGTTGCATTAGTTTACAGACTGAACTTTTAGACGGTCAGCTCATTAAAAAAAACCAAAGTTGCGAGTGTGAGCCAGAGACTGACAACAAAGAATCACACCTTTATTTTTTTGCCAAGTAACAAATCAGTTTATTAAGATCCAGAGTGATAGAATGAAGCTTCTTTGACATCATAATCGACCGATAGACGACATAGGAATGAGATGCAGAGACGCCGGTGGTTTTTCCCCTCTGTAGCTTAAAGAACAATAACTGACCTGGTGATTAGATCTGGACATCGGCCTCTGATGTGCTGCTTTTACTGCTCATCTGTGTGAGCGTGTAGCGTTCAAGTGTTGCCGTCACCAAACTACCTAACGCTACTCCATGACCATCTTATTACTACGGAGCTCTGGAAAGGTCACGGCAAGAAGGTTTAGAAATCTGCTTCACATTCCCTCTGATTCATATGAACAGTCGGTCTGTTAACACGCTGCATTTAGAGGCATTTATTTCTCATTATTCATTTTAAAAAGCTGATCTGTGATGGTGAAGCTGTGTGATTTATGGTTATTGTTTCAGCTGCTTCTGTGGATGCGTCCAGCTGTTACTGAGAGATGTTTGTTCAGTTAGGGCTGAATAATCATCAGTTATGAAACTAAATCGCAATTTAAAACAAACCAGTTAGCAGATCACAAATGCCGCAGTTAAGGATATAGAAAATTGTGGCTTTGCTGTAATTCAGGTAGATTAAAACTAGAGCAGCAGTGTTTAATTGTTAATCGTCAGCTATTTTGAAGATCAGTTAATTAGTTTGAGTACTTTTTTTTGGGATACACAGTCTCTATTCTCTGATTTCAGCTGCCTAAATGTGAATATTTTCTGGTTTCTTCACTCTTTCATGACGGTAAACTGAATATCTTTGAGTTGAGGATGTCATTTCAGGCTTTGACAAACATTTGTTACCATTTTCTGAACCAAAAAACTAATCAAATAATCAAGAAAGTGATCAGCAGATTAATAAACAAGGGTAATAATCACTAGTTGCAGCCCTAATTGTCTCATGTCCAGATGACATAACATGCTGTAGCTTTTGCTACGATTACAGCTGTGACTCGTTTGTTTTTAGTCGTGTAACACACTATCAATGATCAGTACTTATATTAAAGCTATTGCACTTGAGAACTCATGAATACAAACATCTGTCATAGAAACAGCTGGATTTATCCACAGCAGCAGCAGATTGAACCAATTACCAAACATCCAGTCAGTGCTTCACCATCACAGATCAGCTTTTTAAACTGAACTAAAGCATCATTTCTCCTCTTTAAAGAATCTGAGTGTTTCCCTAAGCGTTAAACCGACACACCAGCTGTTCGTACGGATCAGAAGGAACTCCTTGAAACAGATTGTGAGGAAATGCAAATGAAAACCTTCCTACCGTGACCCTGCAGGACTCCGTAGGTTACGATGCTGTGTTTTGGAAGCATTTGCTGTTCAGAGGAGGCCTGGCGTCTCTGAAGCCTCCCTCATGTTGCCATGCACAGACTATTTTCTATGAAGAGAACAGATCTATCAGAGCGTTTTGTAACAAAGGAAAGCACATGTATGTCATTGCTTTTTGGAGTTGACATTGCAAAAAAGAAAAAAACAACATAAATACAATAATTTTTTGACATCCTTTGAGTTTGACTCATCTCTGGAGTACAGCTGCAGTTATTTGTTTATTATTCACACACTTTTGGTAAGTTTTACTGCACTGGAACATCTGACTGTTGGTGTTTAACGTAAGTAAACAGTACAGTCAAGCCCGAAATTATTCATACCCCAAGCAAATTTAGACTTAGTTACTTTTATTCAAGTTTTTTTGATTGGAAATGACACACAAGATAATGAGATGATGTAAAAGAGGCATCATTGTGGGGAAAAAAAAACATTTCTCAGCTTTTACTTAGATTTTAAAGTAACTTTAAGTCAAATTTTGCTAGGGGTATGAATAATTTCGGGCTTGACTGTAGATCTGCTTCCCTGCTCAGAGTTAGGAGGATTATTGACACTCTGTCACAACTTTATATTCATATTTACTGCAGAAACACTAGAGAAGTGTCATCTAATGTAACTGTAGACAGGAAAGTGCTCCTCTTAAATGGTAAAAAAGGAGTGAAATTAGCCAGATGGTTTTTACTGCAGCAGATATGAGTACAAAGGTTACCTGTGCAGGTGTTTCCTACAATACTCTGTAGTCCATACATGTGCAGCAGAACGGCATCTATGTGTTCTGAAACTAAAATATCTCATTTTTGTTGTGCAGACTGAGCCTTGTGTCCTCTGATGATAAAATTTACACCCTGGTTCTTGCATTTTAAGTGCACAAGGGTTCGAGTGACTTTGATTTTGTCAGAGGCTCTCTGTGCAAACATATGAACATAATTCTGTGCCCATTTATCCACTACGCTAACAAGGAAACCCACTGTGCTGCTCAACTAAAATAACCTAGTCTGGTGCACGTGAATGGAAAACAGACAGGAATGTACTCTGCACATGTGGTGGACTAGAAAGTAGTTTAATAAGATCCTTAACCCTGCAGCTGTGATTAAGCAGCCGAAGAGGACGTATGTTTGCATTTTTTACTCTTGAGTCAGGAAGCATCAGAGCAGAAAACTTTCTAAAAGGAAAGGAGCTTTAAAAATAATAAGAAAGGGAGTGAAAATCCACCTGTTGCTGCCTTGCGAGGAAAACAGATCAGTGTCATGAAAAACAAGCAAACTCATCACGTTAGAACAACCTTTTCATCTTGTAACAATAATAACATGTCGTTAAACTCATGTTCGAATGAGGTAACAGTGTGCAGACAACAGATAAGGTGAGAAATATTGCTCATGTTCACGATTTTAAAATGTTTGTTAGTAATTACTGACGACATTCAATTTTTTATGCAGTGTCTGATTTAGAAAAACACAAACAGTAGCCTGAAGACAAAAATGCCAGAACCAAACTATTGTAATATATAATAGAATAAAATATTTTGAAGCCAAGGCTCTAGAATGAAAACATAACATGATCCTGGGATCAAAAATAGACGCTTTAATGGGTTTTAATTGGGATGTTTTTTGTCTTTAAGGTCCTGAGTGTAACTTTTTATGCTAATAAATTGTGGAAGCTGAGGTTAAAAATGATTATTTCTCTGAATATATGATTTAGATCTTACTGAAGGCACAGATTGGACATAATCTTTGAAGCAGATCTGTACCCACCTTGGCTAAAATTTGTGCACCAACAAGCCAAAAATGTCCCCAGAGGTTGCATTACAGTTAATCACATCCGTTAATTAACCCGTTTCCTCATTCAAACATGAGTTTCATAATGAAAATAATTCCAGTTATCATCTTCATATGAAGCCTTTTATGTCGTAATGAGAAATGTTTATTGTTATAACATGACAAGTCATATTAAAGTGAAAATTTCCTTGCTAGAACAATAAACCTTTGACATTACAGCACTGATACTGATGTTTTTCTTTTTATAAACGTGGCAGTAATATGCTTCCATACATTTCAGCTGCAGCCACAAACCTCCTTGTTGAACGTCTTCAACAGTAATAGTTTAAAACAGAAGAACTACAACTAAATGAGCTGCTGTAACATATAGATCTCAGGTTGTAAAGCATATTTAAAGAGGTGCTTTGTGTTTCCATCATAAGGCGTGTTAAGGACAAGTGAAAACACTTCAATTCCCCACGTAAGTTACCGACTCCTGCACTACGACTACACAACCTCTACAACTAACACTGGATTGCAAAGATCGGACACCGGACGAAGCTTGGTCCACTGTGGTGAGTTGGTTATTGACATCATTTGGACCTAAAGTGAACACTGACGCTGGCCGGGCGATCGACACGTTCATGCTCACAACCAGAAAACACTGAAAGTCTGTCAGTCGGCTCAGAAATACTCGCTGAGGTTGTCAGTTTGTAAATGTTTAGTCACCGCTGTAGGTCAACACACACAAACATATCCACAGCTGTACAGTAACAAGATCCCAGGAAGAAGTACTGTTTACACACAACAGTACCGCTACAGTACTTCATAGTATTGTGTTTATTCTACCACCGCTGTGTCTGTGAGACCCACCTGAAGGTCGGAGGTTCAAATCCGACGGCTGCTCAGCTGCTGTGACGAGTTCATATTTGCTCCCACAATCCACTGCGGGAAGGAGGAAGCTTTGAGGTCAGTTTAAAAAAGAAAACGGCTACCGGAGTGTCGCTGAGGTGGAGACGAGATGATTCCCAGAGCTGCTGCAGCAGAGACGAGGCGAGGCGACCGTTAACTGTCTTTACAGACGCTGCCTGGAGGACAGAAGGAAAGAATCAGACGTCTGAAGGTCGAGATCAGGCAGTAAATCAATAAACAGGCTGGTGGAGGAACAGGAAATTACTTGGAGGTGTTTTCTGTGTTGGTCTTTGGTGAAAAACTGAGAGTATTGAGGCAGAAAGGTCAAATTAGACCTCTAATGCCTCCATTTTTGTATCCTATGATATGAAACTATCATGTCAAATATCTCGGTTCATGGATGACATCAGATGGGACAGATATGAGATACACACTACCAGTCAAAAGTCTGGACACATCTTCTCTTTCAATGGTTTATATTTAGTTATTTTCTTCACTGTAGATTATTACCGAACACATCAAAACTATAAAAGATACACGTGGAATAAAGTTGTAAACAAATAAGTGTTAATCTCCAGTATTAATCTACAATGTAGAAAATTATACAAATAAATAAAAAGCACTGAATGAAAAGGTGTGTCCAAACTTTTGACTGGTAGTGTAGAGTAGCAATGGCAAGAACAGCATTTATGAAATGAAAAATACACTGACAAATAAGAAAATAGCAATTAGGATCCGTATGAGGACTCTCAGCTGCTGCATCCTACCAGTTCTGATGTACGGATGTGAATCTTGGAACATAAATAAATAATTAAATGTGACACACTTACAGAAGCATGTTACGTTTATCTTATACGGACAGAATAAGCAACAAAGACGTTTTAAAATTACTAAACACAAATTATACGCTACTGAACAAAATTAGGAAATGGCAAGCAACATTTGAAGCTAATTATCTTCTGAGTTTTAAACTACTCTGACAGAGTCTGACCATTTGTAGAAATTTATATGAATTTAAAGATTAATTGATAATGAAACCAGCTTGTACTTGCAGCCCTATTTTACATTCAGTGCTGTTTTTACCCGGTTAACTAAAGGCTCATGAGGCTCAGATTCAGGTCACTTTATTCAACAAAACATCTATTACAGAAAAAAAAAAAAACTTAACAGATGCTCGGACAGTTTTAGACAATGAATTAAATATGATATTTTCCAACAAAGTCAGCATGAACTGGACTATTTTACATCCCCAAAAAGAATTGACAGAAAAAAATATATAATCCACTCAGTGTTAAATTTTATTGTTTGCTAAGATGTTACATCTGTTAAGTTTAAATGAAACTACTGTCAATAATTCATTGTTGGTTTTGTTTGGGGATTTTTTAATACATAGTGAAATAAATGCTGCTGTAAATTAGACCCACTCCTTCATGGACTTTAGAGGTAGAATAATCATTATCAACGCACTTCATGTACTGCTGCAACTTTATTCTGCAAGGGATGAAACAGAATATTCCCTTTTTGCATAATCTGGATGAAATGAATCTACGTTTTTAAACACTGCAAGATGCAATGAAACAAATGGTCATAGTTGTCATATTAATATTTAAGGTGTGTTGATTGATCCACGATTTTAACTCTCAGCATTAAACCTTAAAATTAGCTGGTTGTCTTTTAGTGAGTCAAAATATTTTTTCCACAATAATTTTCTTCACAAATAAATTTTCCCACAAATTAATAACGATGAATATAAAAAAAAAATGACTGATGTTTACCTCTATCATCATTGTTAATGTTGGAGTCCATCGGTGTTAAGGTCTAAATTCAGGTTGCAACACGTTTAATTACAAAAATGGCTCACTAAACTCACAGTTCTGCATATAAGGTATTATGTACAGATTATTAGTATTTTGATAACAACATCCTGAGACTGTACAGACATAATCCTTTAAATTTGAATATTAAACTGTTCTTTTTGTAAATAAATTAATTCAGTGACTTTATCAAGTATTAAAGTAAATCTAACATTTCATCATGTTGTTAGCCGACCAATTGAAGTAAACTGTCCTCTGCAGGAACAACAGTTACATGACCTCAGAAACAAGCCACAACTTCACAGGTAAATCTAAGGTGTGATCTGGTACTTAAACAGCTCTGCACTCCTTAATACCAATTAGTTGATGTGAATGAACTGGAAATCTTGCATATAGAAGTATTGGAACTCACTGAGGATGCTGCGTTTGCACAGAGGACAGGTGTGTTGCAGCAGCAGCCAGGGGTCGACACAATCTCTGTGGTACTCATGAAGACACGGCAACACCCGCAAACACTGCACGACAACAAGACAAACAGGAAGTTCAACACTACTACAGCAACATAATCCTAAAGCAGGACAAAAGGCAGAATGTACAGGTGTTTTCTACATCATCACTTGTGCTTCACTTCTTCCTGAGGTTTTCCTGCAGCATCACAGCAGCCTGCAGGGAGAATAAAGAGCTCATTTCACTAGTTTAAGCCTCCTCCGTCCTCCATCCTCCTGCCTCTGACCTGGAATTTAACCTTGGTGTGCCAAAATGAAGGACGTCTCTACTCATAAAATGCATTCTGAGGAGGCGAGGATACACAGGTGCATCATCACACACAAAAGAGGCAAACACACAGCGGAATAGACAACACAGAACACACAAACGCTGAGGAGAGGAGGAGGAGTTCACTGTGTTGTTGCTGCTGTACTTTATCATGTACTGCGCTGCACATTCACCTGCTTTACTTTACACTGCTTCACACTGAAATACACCTGACTAAACGAACGACCAAGACTGCTGCTAAGGTCTCTGTCTACTGTATTGTTTTGTGCGATATTTTATTGTTTTTATTGTGGTTTTTTTTTTTACATTTTTAAAACATTTTAAATTAGATTTTTATTGTTTGTTTATTGTGACACTTGTGTGAGCTGCTGCATAACAAATCACCCCTCAAGGGACAGATAATAAAGCTAAAGTTGAAAACATGTTGGGAGCAGGACTGACAAATGTGTGTGTAATATATCACTCACTTATTATATATATCACTGTGTATATGTGGAGTATTCTATTGTGTGTCAGGATTCTTTTATACTTCACTACATGTGTGTGTTATCTAGAAAGGATAAAATAAATCTGACATTTATACACTGCCTTCACATTATGCTACGTTATAAATTGAATTAAATATACAGCAGACTGTATGTTATTATAGAATAACATACAGTCTGCTCTCCTGATAGAGATAATAACTTGAGATTTCTCTGAAATATCAGGAAAAGAACATCTCATGCTGTTAAATTAACGCTGCCTCAACTCCTTTCTCCTCCTCCACACAAATCTCAGTTAGGAGGCACGTTGAGCTGAAGAATTAAGGATGAACAAATCGTGAAAAGAGAAGCTGCAGTCAGTGTTGCTCACCTGGTTGTTGTTGAACGGCTCCAGACAAACAGCACAGTTGTCCGTCTCCACCGGGTCGCACCAGGGTTTGGGCTGACGGTAAGTTTTGGTCTTCAGGGACGACATCCTCTTCAGAACGTCCTGCTTAGGGAGGAGCTGAAGATACAACACAGCAGAATGTCTTATTATGTTTAATCTAAATGAAAGAAGCCCTGTGTGCTGCAGTTTTTTGTCTTTACATCACATCTGTGTGTTGACATAAAAACACACCGACACAGAACAGGATCTGGTTAGAGACGTCTAATGTTTCTGCTGCTGACTTCAGACTAATTTTTTTTAAAGTGTTCCTTCATGTTCCTTCATGTTCCTCCCACACTGAGACACTAATGTGTTTGTTCTGACACTTCAGAGAAGAAAGAGAACATCAGTTACAAAGAGGGATTTATTTTGATAAACCTGAAAGCTCTCAGAAACTACGAGATCTTGATCTAAAGTAAGTTTTTGTTTGTTGCACAGCATGAGCCGATCATGATCCAAAGAATACATAAAGAGGTTTAGACACAGACACAATAATGTTGGTTTATGATAGAAACAACAAACATGTTGACTAACTATTGCTTCAGGTAGCTGCATATGTAGCATTTCAACATTTCCATGAGTCAGTAACATAAAAATTGAGGAATTTATGAACTTTAATAACATCTTAGCCCCTCAATAATCAGCAAAACATTGAAACTACACTATACTCATATACTGAAAGTTTAAGCTGCAATCCCACACCACAGAAATAATCTCATTTTTAGCTGAAAAAGTGCTAGCATTAGCTCCACAATTTACTCATTATACAGAATAAGCAGATTTTATTCATAGATTACACTTATTAATAGATCAGTGTGTAAATTAATGCTACAGCTGATAAATCTGAGTTACTATTATTTACTCTGCATACTGCTGGGTAGCTTATGAACCGTCCACTTATGTAGCTTTATCTTTATCTATAATACATCATAATATATTTGATAACTTTTGTATAATTAATCTGAATCCCCAATGTAAATAAAGTTATCAGTGACACCATATTTTGATAATGATTTAGTTCATGTTTGTTTTACTGTTGAACAATGAAAAGTTCACTATTTGCTATTTATATTACAATTATTTTATATTGCACAAACTAATGACAAATTAGAGTATTTCTAATATTTAGTTAACATCATTATCAGCACATTTTATTAACTACCAATTTGTCATTAATTAATGATGGTGATTAGAAAAGTGATAATGTATCAAAAAATGTGAATACTCAAGTAAAGTACAAGTGAAAACTGTACCTAGTTCACTGTGCATCATATACGTTATCAGAGAATTAGAAAAGACAGAAATAACGTATAGGATTTGTTATACAACTGTCTCCGTCCAGCTCAGCCAATCAGATCTAGAGACGTCCCTGTGATGCGATGAGCAGGTGGACAGTTTACCTCCAGGTCGTCGTTCAGCTCGTGGTCCTGGTACTGCCAGCGAGCCTGAACGATGACTCCTGTACTGAGGATGAGCGCCACCAGCAGGACAGTGTCCCACAGTTGCTGCAAGTATTTCTGCAGACAGCAGAGAAGAGCAGCAACACTTTAACATCTGGTCCATTTTACTAACACTCTGTTTATCAGTCGGCACAGAATGATTCAGAAAACGTCTGAGAAGTTTGGAGAAAGAATTTTTTGAAGCTGATTTTGATCAAAATAAATCCTGATACATCTGAAATGGCAACAGGTCAGTATATACACTACTGTTCAAAAGTTTGGGGTCACCCAGGCAGTTTCATGATTTCCATGAAAACTCCCACTTTTATCCATGTGCTAACATAACTGCACAAGGGTTTTCTAATCATCAATGAGCCTTTCAACACCATTAGCTAACACAATGTAGCATTAGAACACAGGAGTGATGGTTGCTGGAAATGTTCCTCTGTACCTCTATGGAGATATTCCATTAAAAATCAGCTGTTTCCAGCTACAATAGTCATTTACCACATTAACAATGTCTACACTGGATTTATCATTTGTTTAACGTCATCTTCATTGAAAAAAATGCTTTTCTTTTAAAAATAAGGACATTTCTAAGTGACCCCAAGCTTTTGAACGGTAGTGTAGATTAGGGATGTTCTGATCAGGTTATTTTTTTACCCCTAATAAAATTTGAGTCATTTAATATGGATTATTTGCTGATACCAAATCTAATTTACCAAGTTCTAATCTGTCACCATTTCCCTACATGATACACACTTCAAGTGCATTAAAATGATAAAAATGAATTCAGTGTATGTGCAATGCATTTGTGCATCCAGTAGGGCACTGTCTGAAATGTTGTGTTTAAAGTATTGGATGTATGGAGAAACCCTGTCTGCTCTACATGCATGCCAGAAAATCTACTTTATATTAGGCGTAGTACTCTTACTGCTTAATACTCTAGTAACCAGAGACGGTGGTCACTTGACTACACGCAGTTCATGTTGGCTAGCAGGGAGCATTAATGGTTGTTCAGCTAGCCATGGCCACCATGACAATATACACAGTGTCCATAAAGTCTCTTTACAATTTGAAGAATTTATTACAAAGGCAGTTGATATCTTAACCAGACTTGTTTTAATGTAATCAGTGTTTATTAAAGTTTGTAATCACATTGAAATTGTGTGCTTCAGGTATCCTGTTGGTGAAAGAGGGACTGTTAAATGAAACCCTAAAAAATGGCTACTCCTCAGACCGGTGGATTGGAAGGGATGGGCTGATTCCTTGGCCACCATGTTCACCAGATATCACTCCCTGGGACTTCTTTCTGTGGGTTATGTTAAAGACATCATGTTTAGAACAAAGATACGGGACATTACTGACTTGAAGCAAAATATTTCTGATGCCATTGCCACCACTGATGAGGTTATGCTACAGTGAACATTGCAAGAAATCAAGTCTTGATGTGCTTTGTGCAACTAATGGTGTCCATATAGAGGTGCATTAAATGAGGTAGAAAAAAACTTTGATAACCACTGATTACAATAAAACAAATCTGGCTAATATGTCTTATCAACTGCCTTCGTAATAAATTCTTAAAATTGTAAAGAGACTTTATGGACACCCTGTATTTCTGTGACAGTTAATGACCACCAACCAGAGTCCATGTGTTTCAAACAAGCTCTATATGACCAGGAGAGCATATGTTTCATTGTAAATTTAAAAAAAAAAAAAAAAAAAAAGGCTTTGTGACCCAAACACAATATCAGCACAGGACATATTATGTGCATTGTTATCAGTTTGTGCTATTGATTAGAAAACTATTCCAAATGTGGACCCCTAGCATCCTGCCATCTTCCATTAAGACACCTGTGGGACAGTAGGTGCAGGTAGGTGGGTAGTAGAATCAGGTTCTTGCTGATAGCAAACACTTACAAAAATGCCTCGATCGACGCAGGTTCAGATCTTTGAGATGTGATCAGAACAACCCCAATGCAGATTTTTTTGACCCATTAAGTAAATCTCAGAGTCAACTTTGTTCTCTTTTCCTATTTTCCACGCTGTTGGCTTCATGTAGCTCCCACTGGGACCACAAACAAGCTTTAATGTGAAAATCTGTGGAGTCCGTTTAGCACTACAGCAGCTTAAAAAGAAGGAATGCTATTGAGGTGAAAGTTCTGTCCGTTCTGTTTCCCCACCTGGACCTGAGAGTTGGTCTCTCCCGTGCAGATGACCCCCTGCCACTCTCCGTAGCGCCCGCCTCTCGATGGACCACAGCTGGACCACAGCGTTAGCGTGGCTCCCTGCCCCAAACACAGCAGCATGAAGCTCACCGTCAGCCCAGCCTTCATCTGTTCACTCACCACTCACACACTGTCAGCTGAAGACTGCAGCTCACCAGGTCGTCCTGCAGGATCGTCTTGTATGTGATTTTTGCTGTCGCATGAAGGCCCCTGCCAAAAGGTCAGCTGACATTTAGAGCCAATAAAATCCCCCATCACCACATTTACACTATAAACTTGAGATTAAAAACTAACCTGAGCCACGTTGGAAAAAATTCTGGCTATAAAAGCCCTTGGAAAGGGTGTGGTTACTTAAACATACCAGCCAATTTCTCATTTTAGTTACACCAGCTGTTTTCATTTTGTTTATTTACTCGCTTGTTTTTGTTTTGGGGGCACGGAGCAAATGTTCTGTTGGACTGGTTTACATGTTACACATATTTTAAAGAGAAAAACCTTCAGAAACAACAAAAAATAGTTTACTTTGCGTGTGGTGACGTGCAGTAAAACTCTACAGAATGCAAAAAAAATGCAGAAAATCTGGTGCTGCCAGATTAAACTTACAGGTTTGTATGACTGGTTTACATTTGAGTAACTCTTTCAAAAAGAAAGAAGTTGTCATTTATTTTCTCTAAACATTGTTCCTTGTCAGCACATATACAGTCACATATATGCACCTGTTCAGTGCAGCTTCCACTCCTGAACATACTTTCTAGTCTTCTGATCTGATGCATTTTAAAGCACTTTGTTTCCTTGAAACAACATTATGACCTTTCAAAATCTGCAAGCAGATGTGACATATTACATGTCAGCCTGTCGCAATTATTACATAATGACACGGTGGGGATTATTGGAGCTGAGTGTAATCACTTTTCATAACCGTTACAATTTCCATTCATCTTTCTAAAAACATCTGGTTGAAACTAACAGAAACGCGATATTTAATCACTGTTGTCACGTCATTTTCCACTTTTTGTGCCCCTTTCTCCTTCTGTTGTGGTTTAATGTTGCCAAATACTTATTCTGAGGTGCTTGACTTTTAATATTCGACTGACAACAATTCAGTTTAGTTGCACATCACAGCACCACTATATGCACAATTTGTCAGATGTGGAGCTCAAAGGCACAAATACCACTGATCCAAAACTAACAGACGCACAAAACAAACAGAGCAAGACAACTGTATCATCGGTCACAATTATTTGTATGACAATTAATCGTCGACTAAAATATCATAATCCTGATCATTTTATCTGTAACTGATTCATAAAGTAAGCTGTTGTTTTTGATCCGTTATATGAGGAGTGGGTTCATTTAAAAGTGAAACAGATGTTTTGTACCTGAGCAAAGCTCCGATCAGCTTGGTGACGTTTTCTGATGTCTGGATCACAATGATGGGCTTGGACAGCACCTGAGAGAGATCCATCTACCGAAGAAACATTTCAGGTTAGAAACCACCCATTTTTACACCTGGACTTCAGATTTCTGTCATCAAAAACAACATATACTGATACTAAACAAAGACACTGTAAACATTTAACAATGAATAAAAGCCGTCTCTTGCTGTAACAACATGCAAAAATAATGAAGCGCAGGAACATTTAAAACTCACTGTAAAGGATGTTGTTTTTTCTGCTGTTATGATTTAAAAACACAGAGAAATAGACCTAGATAGTGTAGAACGACTTTTACCTCGCTGACGGTGTTTTGGTTGAGAGCCAGGATGATCAGCGCCGAAGCTCCGAGGACCAAAGCTCGCTTCATCTTCAACACAGATGACAGAATGTGACATTTCAGGCCTGAAAACTCACTGACCGATCGCATATATGACGACAGATTCACATCCAAAACTTACAGAGAGGCAAACTGGAAGCAGGTAGTGCAGCATTAAGTATCATCAACAGCATTTAATCACAAAATGAGCCCTTTTCCAGCAGCGACTTACTTTATTGACCACTGCATCAGCGAAGGACTCCTGGTTCCCGGTGGAGGCTTTGCTGTCGTCCATCTCTACAGGCACCACTCCGATCCACGGCTCCTGGTTTTTGGTGTCGTCTTCATCTTTTCCTCCGCTTACCTGGGTCTCCTCATCTCGAACCTGAGGACAGAGTGGAAATTTGAATAACTCCTCTCTCAAATCACTTTAAAATAATGAACCATACAATATCACTGACAGTGAAACTTCTATTTTCACAGAAGATCCAGTGGAGAAGCTGCCTCTGCACTGGTTTAGTTGTTACAAACCATTTCAGTCCTCTCCATTCAGAAAAAAACCTTAAGCTCCTTTAAGAAACACGTTCCTTTTCATTAATTTGACGACATCTGAGTGTCAGCTTCATGTCTGAAAAAGCACACGGCTCATTTTTTCTGTAAAAGTTACTATGATAAATGTAACAAGTCAGACTGCGTAACATTTCTGTATTACCTTCAACTGGGCACAAGTCTAAACGTTACCCAGCTGCATTACCTGACAGGTACATCCAGGAGATATGATTACAGGTGTGGGAAGTTACAATGCAGCGCCAATAATTATCCATAAAACTCACAGAGATGCGACAGACACAGCTTGCAGCCAAAATCTCAAAAATACCTGTCTCATTCACTTTGCATTAAAATTTCACATCGATTACAAACTGAAACAACGTTAAAAAAAAAAAAAAATTTTAATGTGACAAAGACAGCCGACAACAGATCAGATTAATAAAACTCACCTATAATAAAAGCAATCATAGTTTTGATGAAACACTGACAGGAGATGAAGTTTAGTTTTTTGGTACCAGCTGTCTTTCCTTTGAGTTTGTATTTATTCTTCATATTGTTTTTGTAGAGTCTTTTTTAATTCTATTTTTGACAGTTGTGTTGTCTGTTCTTTAACTAGACTTCCAAGAAAGCCCTGCATAAGCATTCCTATGTGCCTAAACTGTTTGTGTACAAATGGTAAATAAAAATCTTTATTAGATACCCGCAGCATCAGACAGCAACAGGCTTCATATGAGCATCTCAAAGGAGAGAGAGATGCTGCATTTACACAAATGATTACTTATAATTAGAAATAATACCTGACATGCAGATAGGATCGATCTGGATCTAACAACAGGTCACACTGTCAACTTTTATTCACCTCACAGTTTATCAGCTGCAGTGAAATCAATAAAATAAAAAGGTTTTAACTTGGATACTTTAAATAGGGAGAATCTTTTCCAGGAATAGACTGTATGTATACACAGACTGTATATCTACAGTCTATAGTGGCAGCCCTGATGTTCTCTTGTACCCACATTTACCGTTTGATTAACGGTCCAGACAGTCATCGTTCAGGTTTCATCATAAATCATTCCTTTACAGGCTGACTCACCAGAACCAGGTCTCCCTCCAGCTGTTCTCGCTCCTCGTCCCGGTTCTCCGAGCTCCCGCTGCCCTTGCTGGGCTCCACCACCTCCCCTTGGAGCACGGCGCTGACGCCGGGCCGCTGCTGCACGAACACCTCCACCAGAGCGACCTGCTCCGCCGCCACCAGCAGCCCCGGCCATCGCAACAGGAGCAGCGGCAACGTAAGGCAGAGACAGCAGCAGCGAGCTACAGCCATGACCGGAGGAACAACGGGGAGAAAACAGCCGAACACTGTCATGAACACAGCGTCCCGATCAGCTGTCAGCCTTCATTTCTCGGAGGAGCCGCAGCGGGTTTGTTCGCTCGCAGCTCCTCGAACAATGTAAACAAGCGGCGCAGCTTCCGGCTCCGACCAGGAACAGGAAGAGGATTATAATCTTGAACACAAGCTCGTCTTTAAACCCTTACAAAAAATAAACCCAACAATATTATATTACTTTCAGAAATCGTTATGATTAACAGCTGCCCGTATTTAAAAACTGTTCAACTTTAACACAAGATTCTGCCGTTAACGTTCAGTTTTTCACCGTTGAGTTTATGCTAACGGAGATGAAATTAGCACCGAGATAGCATCGTCCTTCACTTCCTTCGTCGGTTTAAAGCCCCGATTCTACCCGCAGTAAGTCCATCTGGGTGTCCTATAAAAGTTTAAAATCGGTGTCACTTTTATTAATAGGTAGAGTGATTAAATACCTTTGTAAACTCCGATGTTGTCGTTAAAATTAGCTCTGAAAGCTACAATTCGCGTCATTTCTACCTGTTCCATTCTGCACATGCGCACTGCTTTCACATCGCATGGACTATTAGGAAATTAAATCCGTGTAAAATTATTGTTCTTAAAGAGCAGCAGTAGCAACTGATTATGTTTTTTTAATAGTTCAGCGTCAAATTATTAAAAACTTTAAATTTATCCTGTTGTAAGTGCGCATGCGTGCGTAAAATAGCCCAGAGATTGTCTATTGTCGTAAATTGAAGATGAATCACTCCCAGCCAATAAAAAAAAATGCCTAGTCTGACTCAGCGGTTGTAGGCTGCAGGTATGAGCCTGAAATTGAACTTTCTCTTCCCCTTCCGTTTTCTTTGTTACCCTTTTTAAAAAGTCCCTTTTCCAACAACACCACCCTCTCGCTTGTATATGCAGGATAAATCACCACTTTACTACATCTCTGAATAGCACAGCGGCGTTTTTCAGACATAAACATGAACAAGAATAAAATCAAATTAAAAAGAACTTCTGCCTCATACAGCTTTGTTTAATCATCAATATCAGGACTGGTCTCACACTTAGCTTATATATCAAATTTGATTTTAGTGCAGGACCAAAACAGACGTGTGATATTTATACATGGGTATATTTGTCAGAATTACTTTGTCACTGTTCCCTCTAAACTGCGCGCGTGAGCAACTGCGCACTGCTGACACGGTCTCCGCGCACAGAAAATCTGCGCTGCGCACAAAAAAAAAATCCAACCTAAATTGTAAATAAAATAAACACGTAACAATTCATTCTGTGCTATTTTTCAATGTGAGGCAGTGAGTGACCGGTGACTGGCTGCTGCAGCCAATGATGCGATTCACATACGCAGAGATGGGAACTTGGACTTAGACTCGACTCGGACTCGAGTCCCGATTTTATGACTTTTTGACTCGACTTGATGAAATCAAAAAAAGACTTGGACTTGCTTGGACTCTAAGCTCAGTGACTCTAGACTTGGACTTGACTCGACCCCTTTGACTCGACGAGTCATGTCGAGTCATAATGGTGTAATTTTTTTCAATTAAAAGTGTGATGTATGAATCATTTTTATTCGTATCGCTTCACTTCATCGGATTACAGGACACCCGCTGTCAGTCACGGGGAGGTTTATTGCTGTTACACACTGCGACACACCCCCATTCAGTTGGAAGAACTGAATGCGGCCTCAGCACGAGTCAACCGAGAATTATTTCCTTTGCTTACAAAAATTACAAAGTGGTTAACAAAAAACAGATTGCTGAATGCAGGTTTTGCGATTCGAAGATCACGGACGGTCATGAAACTACTTCCAACTTCAACCGGCACTTGAAGAAACACAAAGATAAGTACGTACTTCCTGTTGTTGTTTAGCATTTTACGAGCTAATCCCGTGGACGCTCTGCGTCAAGTACTGTCTTATAAAGTCCAAAATCATTGTCTAACGTTCGCATACTATCGACTATATATATGGCTACTTGTGCTTAGCTAATATTTTTGTCATGTGACAGTGAGACTAGCTAGTCGTCGTTTAGCCGCAGCTATCAAAACTATATGATTGTAAAAAAAGGGGACACTAATGAGTATTTTAGTTCCATTTGTACACTCAGAATAAAATTGAACCGTAACACTTACTAATTTTATCATGTAGTTCGGGTTACCACAGTCAACTTTTTAAAAATTTAAGTGAACAATATCCACAGACCTTTAAAAATGTGTAGAACAAATGGGTTGCTGTCCGCAAATATATTTCTGTCATGTATACATTGTTTCTTCAGTTTTCATTTAGACATCCAGTACAGTATGTGTTTTCCAACGTTTTAAATTACAATGACCAAAGGTTCCCTATAGTTTCCAGTCTACACGGTCAAAACCTCAGTGTTACTGTAACTCTGAGTGTACAAGTGGAACTAAATGAGGGTTTCTGGTTCCATGTGTACATATAGAAAATGAGTAATAGAGTTCTTTAGTCTGCTACTATGAAAGCTGTAGCACATTTTCTGACACATGCTAATTTGTTATCTTACCGATATGACGAATACATGCTGAGCAAAGGCATCACAAATGAACCAGAACCACAACAGCCTTCAGTCTCGAAGTTCCTGGACATCTGTGTAGGGCAGTATTCCATGAATCATCCACAGCAGAAAGCTATTACCAATGGAATACTGGAAAAATTGGTGATCGAATGCAACGTGTCCCTGTCTGTGGTGGAACACAAGAGTTTTCGGGATTTCCTGAAAATAGTTGATCCTAAATACAACTCAGTGTGCCGCAAAACATTGACCTCAAAAACAGAGACAGTTGCTGGATTGAGACGTGACAAACTGAAAACTCAGCTGAGCAACTCAGATAGTGTTTCAGTCACTGCTGACATTTGGTCTGACCGAAGGATGAGGGGGTTCCTTGGTGTCACCGTGCACTACATGGAGATAGACCAAGATAACATACAGCTGAAGTCCAATCTCTTGGCCTGCGATCGCTTCAAAGGTTCACACACAGGACAAAGGATCTGTGAACAATTTGAGGCCATATGTCATGAGTATGACATTAAAAGCAAGCTGGACTATGTTATTACTGACAATGCAGCCAATATGTGGAAGGCATTCACAGTGTGCTTCCCCAGTGAAGAAGGTGAAGTACATGATGACGATCACCTTGATGACCCAGAGCTATGGCATGACCTAAGTCCAGACAATCAGGAGGTTGTAGATGCTGGGAGATGGGTTGAAAGACACAAAGGTGACAACATCTTCTTTGTCAAAGTTGTCAAAACTCAGTTCACTCCTTCACACAAGCACAACATTCAAAGAGGAATTTGAGGCTGCATATGGAGAAAGAAACAGCATCCCTGCTGCTGTCAACACCAGATGGAACTTAACACTGAGGCAGGTGCAGGCAGCTCTCCGATGTGATCATCTAAAGCTCTCCAGTTACCAGGAAAAGGTGGGACACAGGGAGTTGACATTCACAGCACGGGAGGGGAGTCTATTGAAGGAGCTGGTAGACATCCTGAAGTCATTTGCAGAAGCAACAGATATGACACAGTGGGAGAAGTTGGTTACCATCAGTTCTGTTGTTCCATCAGTTCTGGCCCTCAATCACCACCTTGAGAAGATGATACCTCAAGTCCGTTTCCTGGGCAGTCTGGTCAGAAGTCTCCAGGAATCCCTGAAGAACAGATTTCTTGGAATCTTTGTAAATGTGAAAATGGCCACTGCACAGTATGGAACCACCGTCCCGTTTTCAGACCCAGTCTACCTCAAAGCGGCTGCCTTGGGTCCAGCCTTTGCTTTGTATTGGGTTGACCACCATGTGCTGGCCAGTCCTGGCATAAGGGCAGAGGTGGCCAAAGAAGTGAAAGGTAAATTTTGAGTTTAACTGGACATACAAACAACTAATTTGTCTATTTTCACTGCAATGGTTTTGATATTGTTCTGTTTTCACCCACACTGTGTTTGCATCACTGTTAATGTATTTCCTCTTAAATAATAAACCACCACAGAATACCCTTGAGTTTAACCCACTGTATTCCCAACACAAACAATAAGGGCTCTATTTTGTTTTAACATGTTTTGCCAGAACTGGTCCTGTGAGATGCAGTGGAGGCTGACCAACCTGTGTCTCATGAGGAGGGAGATGAATACCTTGAAGAAGAAGGTCTGTTTGCTGCATACTGTAAGAGACAGAGGAAGGATGCTAACACCACTCCAGCATTACAGCTAAGTCACTATCTCAACTTGTGTGAAGGACAGAGTGTGTTGTCATTCTGGGCAATGCACATGAAGGCTCTTCCTTCACTATTTCGAGTTGCCATCAGGGTCTTAGCAGTTCCTGCTACCAGTGCTCCGGTTGAGCGAGTTTTCAGCCATGGTGGTATCATAATGTGGCCCCATCGTGCACAAATGACTGACAGACTTTTGGCCAATTTGATCTTTTGCAAATGCAATGCTAGTCTGTAGGTGAATGAAACATTGATGTGTATGCCACCACCACAAACATTCACACAATCCAACAGCTATCATGGCTCTCTCTCACACAAATACATGCATGCACACACAGATGCTATAATAGCCAGGCTGGCTGTGACAGTCTCATATTAGTTCTTCTCTTTCTCTCTCTCACACACATAACTAAAAATGCAACAAGTCAACTGCACATGACATTTTAATGTCAGTTCTCTTACACACACACAAACACAGAGGACTTACTTAAGAGCTCTGTGTACCAGATTAGAACCTAGTCATTGATTTAACATGACATCACTTTTGGCCTCAAATTGATCACATTCTTTCTGCTGTGTATTGTTAAAAACATGTAAGACAACCACTTTAGGAGAACTTTACTTATATATGTACTTATATAATAAAATATGGCTTTTCTTGTATCAATTAATCACCCCTGAACACATCGAGGGCTGTGAGTAATTGAAAGAAGAAAAGTCATTTTTAAGGTTAAGTACTGAGGAATGTTTACAAGGCACACTGAGCTGTATTTCAAAACTCAAATCTTGTGTTCAACAGTACAGGGGCATATTGCTCATTCTGATTTATGTTGCAAAGTGCCAACTACCTCTTATGTTCTGAAAGAATTATTAGCACTTTTTTGTTTATCCTTAAAGGACGTTTTTGGTATTGGCTTCCTGCTGTGCATACATTCTACTGTTAAAGTTTACTGTTAAAGGATCACTTCCCATTTAAAATGAATTTTGTTTTATCAGTTACTCTCCCCACGATCAGTTGGACACAAGGAGAATTTTTGTTTTTGTCACATTCCTTTAAGGTGATTCAGGAAATTCAGAATGAATGCAAGTGACAGGGCCTGATTTTACCCAACGAGAGAGCAGATCTCATTCCCTTCCATCAATTCCATTCATTCTGGATTTCTTGAATCACTGAAAACTAAAATTGTTCTTGTATTCAACTCACCATGGGGAGAGTAACTGGTAGAACAAGTCATTTTCAAGGTAAAGTGGTCCTTTAAAGTTTAAGTTTTACATTAAAAAAAACATTACATTAGAATTTTTTCAGGTAACCCTGTATAAATAAGCTCAAAGACTGTTATAGCCAACAGAGAAAGTTGTGTGCTGGGCTCTATTTTTGTGCAGTATTTTTGTTAAAATTCAGTGGCACCTTTGGGGGGAAAAAGCCTTGAAAGAAATAAACATTTTGAAACTTTATCCATATATCATTTTTATTATTTATTAAAGTTCAAGTTAATGGTTTTCTATTGTCTCTTGCACAAAATGACACAACAGAACAGGGACTCTGGATCCTTTAAGTATTAAATCTTCATTTTATTTTATGTAATTCAAGGTGTGAAAGTGTCTTCAAATGTCTGGAAGTGTAGGAGTAGGGGGTTACATTTGTTTCACTTGGTTGTGTTTGACAGACAGATATTGTGAAAATTCCCAATCTACAAGCTCACATCTCACAAAGAGTGTATTGATATCTCAGCCAAAAATTTCCTTATTGGCACCTCCCCAGCTATTTATTTTTTTTAATGACTTGTTTAGGACTCGAGGAAAAAAGTTTAGGACTTGGACTCGACTCGGGACTCGACTGTCTTGACTTGGGACTCGACTCAGGACTCGACTGTCTTGACACAGGACTCGACTCAGGACTCGACTGTCTTGACATGGGACTCGACTCAGGACTCGAGTGCAAAGACTTGAGACTCGACTTTGACTTGCAAAAAAAGGCCTTGGTCCCACCTCTGCACATACGTATTTACCATAGACTGTATATAATGGTATTTATGCAGCTAATCAATGTCAGGCGTCCTTATGTGCAGCCACCGTTGTTCTCGTAGATATGAATGAGTAGATAGGACACGCCCCTTTGAGCTGTGTGCTACGGCGAGGCTAAGCTAGTGGGGGCAAAGTTTCAGTACATTCCGTTGATGTAGACAGCGTGAAAACGGAAACAGCAAGTATACCGGTTCACTGTGCTGCATACAGTTACACACTGCGTCGTACGATTGAGACAAGGAAACTTGGAATGACTTTTCATAGGTAAGAATAGTTTTTGGCTCTTTTTTCATTATGAAATCTTGTTGAGAGCTTCCAGTCTATGAGAGCTAACTAGTTAGCCACTAGCAAAACGCTAAGGCGAGCTAGCAGCTTGACAACCAAATACCAGACGATTAATAGTAGCTGTAGTATAGTTGTACAAGCAGTAGTAGTAATACTAAAAGTACAAGCAGCAGTAGTAGTATAAACAGCTGAGTCATAGAAGTAGTATCAGCATTTGTAATAGTATTACAAGTTGTAGTAGCAGTGCCAGTATCAGCAGCAGTAGTGTCCTACCACTACTACTAGTAGTAGTCACATTGCTATGACTACCACCAATACTACCAATAGTAGTTATAAAGACTAACTCATATATATCCAGATTACCATCTATGTTCTTCCTCCAAACCCATTTTATGATTGGGATTACAGGCAGTTCTTTAGGACTGCTCTCAAATAATTGAAATGTTACTAAACAAGGTTATACTTATCAAATTAAATAGCTCTGGTCTCCAGTATGTTGGCGAATTCGGTTCTTTGTACTTAATTTATTAGCATGATTTCTTTTTAGTATGTTGTGTACAGACTTAATTACTTCTCTGTCTACTTTTCTTACTCCATGTAGGTTTCCCAGACACTATGGGTTGAGGAGGAATTGGAAGTTTGTCGGCTTAGACCTGGTGTCATTCCATCAGTGTTAAACTTCCCGGCTCATCTTGGAAGAGTATGTGCCAGAAAGACCACGACCAAGCAGCCTTGAGATCTTAGGCAGCGTCTCCCTGAGGTGGGTGTCGACAGTGTTCACGGTCAGGTCTGTGGTAATCCTGTCAAAAAACAAAACAGAAAAAAATCTAGATTATAAATCAACATGTAACCAAAGCACTCTGTGTATAACGCCACAGTATAGGATGTAGTTCAGAAAATGTCAAAGTATAGTATGCTTTACTCAAGAATAACATAGTATGGCCTGTAGTTCATAGTATAGCATGTTGGCAAGAAAAAAAAACAAAACAGATTATTATGTGGTTCAAAAATTGCAAAATGATAGGATGTTGCCTAAAATTGTCATGTGATATGTGGTTCAAAAAATGTCATAGTGCAATATATTGTCAAAATAGTATGTTATTCAAGAAAACATCAGAGTATAATATGTCATCTAAAAAATGCCATAGAATAATAATTTCATTGCACAAGTAGAAGTATAGTAACTTTTAAAACTGTTCAAATTCTTATATGTTGCTAAAAAAAACTAAAACAAAAACAACATCACAGTAATATGTCAATTAAAAAAAGCCTATAGTATAGCGTGTCGCCCAACAAACATCATAGTATAGCATGTCGCTCTAAAAACGTCACAGTATAGCCTTTAGTCCACAGCTGTCAGTAGGTGTGGAGCAACACAAAAACAGTCCAAACGCTGGTTTCCAGAGGGTTAGACGAGAATTTATTTGAAAGAGTAAGTTTACAACAACACAACATGCGAGGGGGTTAAAAACAAATGGGTGTTAGTAAAATAAAAATAAACAGAACTAAAAGTGAACTTCATGTTGACATTGATGGGCATTCCAACCAGGAACAAAGTAAAAGATAATCAATACGAAAAAAAACTCTTCCTGTTCATCTCTTAAAACCCCAAAACACACCGCAGTGGCACCCGAAACTAAAATTACCAATGGGTTCCCTGTTTTCCTTTCTGAACAATTCAAAGGTCCCTCTCTATCTCCCCAGACATCCACCAACCACTGGAACACATCTCCAAAGTTCTGCTGGACCAGCTCAGCTTCCCCTCAGAAGAAGTTCCACCACCTGCCAGATGAAGGAGCCTTTTGAGAGGCAGCTGGCATCGTGATTGGACTGTGCTTTGGTCTGTTCCAATCCAGCTTCAGCTCCAGAGACGGCAGACGGGACGAGTCAACGGAGGCCTGGTGGACGAAGGCATGCAGCTGAGTACAATCCAGAAAACAACAGAGGAGGAGTGCAGGACCAGAACAAACAGATTAACATCCTATGCCTCTTAGAAAACATCATAGTAGAGCCTTGGTATGAAAAAAACGCCATCATATACATCGTATATTGTACAAATAACAAGTCAAAGCAAAGAGACATACATTGTCGAATTGTAGTAATTGTGGGCTGACTGATTTACTGATTATCAGTATTTTATTTTTTACTGATTTATGGTAATAAATACATTTAAAAATGGCGCTACTTTGGCTCTGAACCTTTATCTACCTGTGGTCGCTCTGTCTTCTGGAGTGATTTGATTGGTTATACGTCACAAATAAAACTCCTTTAACTTAACATCTGTAAACAAAACAAAAACGTATCAACAAAGTTTTCTGTTAGAGTTTGTGTTCTTCTAAGTTTAACTCCAAGATTTTAAATACTTTCATTTACTGCAAATGAATATCGACTCCAAATGTCTCACTAATAATCATTATCAGCCTTAAAAACCCACAAAACACCCCTCTATACTCAACCACACTTAGTACAGTCCGGTTCCCCCTTCTATAAATCTGCTTGGAATCTTCCACTTCCTGTTTGTCAAAGTGGCCTTCTACCTGGACAGGTTTTGTTGGAGCTCATGCAACAAACATTTTGGGTAACTGCACTTTAATATGGATGGATGACACTGAATTAGAGTCTGTTTTAATGAGACTGAGTTAAGATATGTAGCTCTGTCATTAAATAGTAAATTATTTCTCAGAATTCACAGAGAAAAGTCTGAAATGTTTGCTAGGTTAGCGTCCCACATGTTCTTTGGCTCAGCTAAAGCTAACTTTCTCCAACTTCTGGATCTCTTGAGTTGCTTGTTGTTAAAATATCTTGCTAGAGGTGCTGAAGCTCAGAAAGTCAGATGTTTGTTCAAAATAAGCTCATTCTCAAGTCTGATCTGAACTGTCCTCTTTTGTTTGAACTTTCCCTAAACTTAGGAGTTAATGACAGAGCAGCACATCCAGACTCAGTTTCATTTATGTAGCGATTAAACTTCAGTGTAATTCATTGATGTTGAAGTGCAGTTTTTCAAATGTTTGTTGCACATGCTCCTGACCAAACCAGTCCAGGTGGAAGATGATGTGAAGAAAAAGCTCCAGAGGATGAATATCACACATTTACGTTGGAAATTAATGTCCTTTGATTAGACATTGTCATGCAAAAGTTGGATTTCCCTTTAATGATGTTGAAATCTTTGAGTGTTTTGTTGATGTTGGTTTCTAAATGTTTTCTGACACTCGGCCCCAAAAATTAAAACCTTCTACGACTCACAAGCTGCAACAATTCACACATTATCAACTATCTTTCTGACAAAACTAAGATAAAAAGTGAAAAACTGCCTGATTCCTGCATCATGAATGTAAATCTTTTTGGTTTTTATGACAGTAAACTGAATATATTTGGGTTTGACATTTTATAAACCACAACAAGAAATGAATTACTGGAGAAAACAATCAACAGATTAATGGAAAAAGAAAATGTGTTTTCCAACATATATGGCTGAATTACTCCAACATTACAAGATACATACAATTTTAATTCAATTTTATTTATATAACGCCAATTACAGGTCAAATTGTTTCAAGACACTTTGTTTTTATATTTTTTGTCACAAATAGAGTTTAACATTAAATACAATTAAATTATATTAAACAGACAAAATATTGAATTAGATAATTCAACAAGGTACAACACATGTCATTATGAAATTAAACAAAATTGTAAAAATACAAATATTAAAAATTACAGATAAAATATTTTCGATAATTAAACATTTAAAAAATACAATTAAACAAGAAGAATATTAAACATTTTAAAAAATGCAAAACATTTAATTAGATTATTAAACCTTTAAAAAGACAAAACATTTAATTAAAAAATTAAATGTTTAATTAGAAAATTACATCTTAAATTTCTTAAATCTTTTTAATAATAAAACGTTTTAGAAGTTTTATTGTATTACAATTTTTTTCCTTTGATTTAATTGCTTTTTTAATGTAGTTTATTTCTTTAATCTTCTTTTTCTGTCAAGATTTTAACCCCAACCTTAAAAATGAAATAAACCCTTAAATCACAATGAAAATACTTCTGTTGTCACAATCATGAGTTAGTCAATTATTCAGTTTATCAATTCAACTTTATTTGTTTAGCACCTTTTACACAGATGACAAAATTAAACAAGCAAAGAGAAAAAAACTATGATTAAAACTATGATTAAAACTCAAAAACATATTTAAAAAAAAAAAAAAAGATTTAACATGGTAATAAAATATGTTGTGTCCAGGGGATGGAGGGAGTTTATTGAAGTCTTCTTTGGCTCACATGGGAAATCATTTAAAATATAAACTTGATATTCAGTCTAAGGAAACTGCAGAGCGACAGAAGAACCAACAATATCTCCTGTTTTCTCCTTTAATGAGTCGACTCTTCTTGTGCTTTCAGACCAAAGAACTACAGACTCTTCACAACCTGCTCAAACTCTTGGTACAGCACCTCACCACACGGGTCAAGAAGGTTTCCTTCTCATTTCTACTCTGAAGCTCACCTTCTCCTCCACTAATCACTGCACACATTAGCACCATGTGCTAACTGTGGCTAAAGAGCCACATTTACCAAGACAGCTATGCAGGACAAAGCCCTAAAACACACCAAGAAACACATTAAAGATGATTTTACTGCTGGAAGCTGCAAGCCAACGCCTAAAGAACAAACTAAAGCAACGGAGCCAAACCAGGTTCACTGGTGAACAGAAGCAGAGGAAATGTTTGTCTGCAGCTAAATAAAGCAGGAAGACACTGAGCTGCTCAGGTGTTCCTGATAACACCAAGCAGCCACCTGGACAGCCAATAGGAACACAGCTTCCTGGAAGTCCAGAGGGTTGGGTTAGTGAAGGAAATTTAGTTTAAAGTTGAAGCAGAAAGTTAACAAAGAAAGTTGAAAACCACCTTCTGATACCTGAAATCTCTGAGTTTTTACACAAAGAACACCTCAACATGTCAAACTGGTTCCATAGTAGAACCATCATTGTAAAAACATCATAGTATGGTGTGTTGCTCAAAAAACATTACGACTCAGCTGTCTAGGGTCGCCGAGGAGCAACACAAAAACAGGACAAACGCTGGTTTCCAGGGGGTTAGGCGGCTATTTATTTGAAAGAGTAAGTTTACAACAATACATGTGAGCAGAAAAATCACAGTCTGTCTTTAGTTCAGCTGAAAATAACAGTTTTTGTATTTTTTATTGACCAAACTTTTCAGGAAGTAGAAAGAAAAACATCTTAGTTTAGTATGTCGTCCAAAATGTCACTAAAATGTCATAGTTTACTATGTCATCCAAAATATGACAAAAATGTCATAGTTTAGTATGTCGTCCAAAAAGTGGAAAAAATGTCATAGTTTAGTATGTCGTCCGAAATGTGGACAAAAATGTCATAGTTTAGTATGTCGTCCAAAATATGACAAAAATGTCATAGTTTAGTATGTCGTCCAAAATGTGGACAAAAATGTCATAGTTTAGTATGTCGTCCAAAATGTGGACAAAAATGTCATAGTTTAGTATGTCGTCCAAAATGTGACAAAAACGTCAAAGTTTAGTATGTCGTCCAAAATATGACAAAAACATCATAGTTTAGTATGTCGTTCAAAATGTGGACGACATTACCAGTGGGGGCTAGTACGTATAACAAGCTAACATGAACAGTGGGAGCTTGTACAGTGTATGTTTTATATATATATATATATATTTTAGAGGATTTTTTAGCTGAGAAGTTAGGCGTGCCATGTTGAAAAATCGCATTTTTCTTTCGACATAGTATACTATGGCATTTTTTTGCGCCAAAATTCATGACGATTTTTTTTTTCAAAGAAAACCTTTCTGGAGTGTTTTTCACGGCCTCCTTTCCATTATTTCATCATATGGCACGTTTTTACAACATGTTTGAAAAATCGCATTTTTTTTCGACATAGTAAGGCGTTTTTTTTGCGCCAAAATTCATGATGTTTTTTTTTTTCAAAGAAAACCTTTCTGGAGTGTTTTTCACGGCCTCCTTTACATTATTTCATCATATGGCACGTTTTTACAACATGTTTGAAAAATCGCATTTTTTTTCGACATAGTATAGTAAGGCGTTTTTTTTGCGCCAAAATTCATGATGATTTTTTTTTCAAAGAAAACCTTTCTGGAGTGTTTTTCACGGCCTCCTTTACATTATTTCATCATATGGCACGTTTTTACAACATGTTTGAAAAATCCCATTTTTTTTCGACATAGTATAGTAAGGCGTTTTTTTTGCGCCAAAATTCATGATGGTTTTTTTTTTCAAAGAAAACCTTTCTGGAGTGTTTTTCACGGCCTCCTTTACATTATTTCATCATATGGCACGTTTTTACAACATGTTTGAAAAATCACATTTTTTTTTCG